>NC_056726.1:203322444-203454944 GCF_019279795.1 Protopterus annectens | reverse complement strand
ATAGGTATCCGCATATCCCCCACCAACAGTCCCCATGTGTTCAACAGCACCAGTACATTTAAAAAAAATGAAGAGACCCTTCTATTCATTTTTTTAAAACCCCGAGTACAGCTAAACGTAGGTGCACGGGTGTGCCCATCACCTAGCTACGGTTAAAGCAGCTGAAAAGGCTGAAGAGGATAACAAGGAATATATATGCAAATAAAGCAGCACAGCAATAGTGGAGTTGTTAGAGCATCTGCCAAACGAACAGGCATTCTCGGTTTGAGTCCCACTGCAGCACAAATCATTTTCCACGGGAAATTTGTATATGAACATAATTTTACATTATTTCGCCGTATAACCTACATAGGTTCATAGGTTCATAGGTAGGTACTAGGCTATCGGCCCAAGGGCCTATGCAAGCCTAGCCAACAAGGTTCCCTGGCTTACGCCACCCAAGAAAGTTATTTTCCTGTGCCACTGACGAGCAGAGACACAGAATAACAATTAAATGTGAACTGGAGTACTGCATGAAATGCACATGTAAAGTGTTATTGTCATAATGAATAAGGCACATGTAAGCAGGTCTAAGCACAAATAAGCAGCGGTAGGAGTGTCCAAGTGCATTTGCGCAGGGGTAAGCATTGCCCACATAGAGTAAGCAAAGTAGAAGCTAATGAGTGTAAGAAACTGTAACTGTAGGTTAGCAGTCCTTACCATTGCAAACCCACTTACAACCACATTAAAATGCCTTAAACAGTCTGGATCCAATGGCCCAAGGTTCTCCTAGCAACAAAATACACTGCTTCAGCAAGGCACAAACCCAGGACCCTGTACACTATAGTGACAGTAGTTAACCACTAAGCCATCATAGTAATAGATAAACGAAGTTAAGGCCATACATCCCATACACCCACATGGATTTATATATATATCTATATCTATATACATATATATATATATATATATATATATATATATATATGCAGACATATACATATATATATATATATATATATATATATATATATATATATATATATGTGTGTGTCTGTGTGAGTGTGTGCATAGATATACACAGATATACAGCTATGATAGGAAACAGCACACAAGAATGACATATGTTCACAGGCTATGCCAATGGAAGTGAGGGGCCCAAGCAAGAAACATGTACACGTAGCATCACCCCCCCCAGCCAGACAGAGGAAACATACACACAAACCCACAAACAATGTAAATAGTTCACTGCTCCCCAGACCACCAGCAGGATACAACGGGGGGGGGGGTACACAGTGCACCCGTGAAATCTAAACTTGGAACAAAGACAGGACCATCCCTTGCGGGATGGCCCAAAAATTGACATATGCAAGGAAGCCAATGCGACGACCATTCTGGGTGGGGTGTGTGCATCCCCAGAATACAAGGGTCTGAAAGCCTAATGACCCATGGCTTGAAACAGTGTATGACATGGGTCCCGTGAAGTGGAGAGTGGGAAGCGTGTAGTGGTGTGTTCAGACCGGACCTACACTCAGAGTAAGGATGAGTGCTGTAGAGGAGGTGCGGGTGGGAGAATTATGGGTAGCTAGTTATGGGTCTAGGAGTGCAGGTGTTGGCTGATGTGGGTCTATATGGATAGCCCCAGTGATGTAAGCAAAAGTGTTCATTGGGCAGAGGTGCCATCCAATGAGCAGCCACACCTGCTACGAGTCCCACTGCAGCAAAGTCTAACCTACATGGCAAGGAACAGAATAACCAGATGTAGATGTATATATGTAGAGGTACGTGTGTGTATATCTACCCAAAGCTACACAGAGATATACCTCTCCCTCTCCATAGCACAAATGAATACATACAAAGACAGAATACATATACATACCTACATATAGATATATACATATGCAGACACCCATATGTCATTAGATATATATATAGACAGCAATATGTAAATATATACAGGTATGCATACATATACAGATATATCTGTATATAGTAATGTGTGTATATATATATATATATATATATATATATATATATATATATATATATATATATATATATATACAAACGTGTGTGTGTAAATATACACATGTATATAGCTAGGATATGATGCAGCAGTTACGAATTACATATGGTCACAGGCCGTGCAAACGCGGGTGAGGTATCCAATCAACAAACATGTAACATGTAGCATCAACCCCCCCCCCCCCAGCCTGACCAGTGAAACATACAGATGCACAATAAAAGTAAACACACCACTGCTTCCCGGACTACAGGCAGGATACTACCAGGATACTACCAGTGGGAGAGACCCACCAAGTCTAATCTTGAAACAAAGACATGCATGTCCCTTGTGGGGCACCCAAAAATTCAAATATTTTTGGGTTTCCTGCCATTACACCAATGTTGAACGACAAGCTACGCACGTTCCCAGTGTACAAGGTAGAGGAAGCCTGATGATCCATGGAGTGAGACAACATACGAGATGGGTCCCAAGAAGTGGGGAGTGGGTACAGTGTACTGGTGTGGCCAGACCTGACCTGCATCCGGAGTAAGGAAGAGTGCCGGAGAGGATGTGCGGTTTGGGAACTATGGGTATGAAATTATGGGCTTAGCTGAACAGGTGTTGGCTGGAGTGGGTCTATGTGGACGGCCCCAGGGATGTAAGCAATAATGTGCATTGGCAGAGCCATCGCCCAATGGACAGCCACTCCCACTATGAGTCCCACTGCAGCACAGTTTATTGTACATGGCAAAGAATGGAATAACCAGATGTAGATGTACAACTGTAGAGGTGTGTGTGTATATATACCCATACCTACATGGAGTGAAACCTCCCTCTCTCCACAGTACACATGTGCACATACAGAGACAGAATATAATTATATACCCGCATATAGAGATATACATATGCAGACACCCATACATCTATATTCCATTAGACACATATATATATATATATATATATATATATATATATATATATATATATATATATATATATATATATATATATATATATATATATATGTATATATGTGTGTGTAAACATACACACATATATATATATATATAGCTAGGATATTAATATAATTATGTATTTAAATTACATCTGTTAAGCAGGTAAGTCTGGCTGAGCTATTTGCTCATTTACAGCAGAGACCCGGGGACTAAAGCTCCTCAGGACTAGAAAACAGTAAATGAAATAGTAGTATACAGCAGATATATATATATATATATATATATATATATATATATATATGTATATCTATATCCTAGATCTATATATATATATATATATATATATATATATATATATATATATATATATATATATATATATATATATATATATATATATATATATATATATATATATATATATATATATATATATATATATATATATATATATATATGTATGTATATATATATATATATATATATATATATATATATATATATATGTATATGATACACCAATTAAGGATTACATATGTTCACAGGCCATGCCAATGGGGGTGAGGGGTCCAATCAACAAATGTGTAACACATAGCATTAACCCCCCCACCTAGACAGGTGAAACATACAATCACACGACACAAGTAAACACACCATTGCTTCCCAGGCCACAGGCAGGACACTACCAGTGGGAGAGACCTGCGACGTCTAATCTTGAAACAAAGACATCAATGTCCCTTGTGGGACACCCCAAAAATTAATGCTAATCAGAGTCAGTCCCTGTAACAATTTATCCTACCAGGCTGTATATGTAAATGGACCAGTAGGTTGTGCAAGCCTGATGACCCATGGGTCGAGACAACGTACGACATGGGTACCGACACGTGGCGAGTGGGCAGTGTGTAGTGGTATGATTAAACCCCACCTGCATCCACAGTAAGGATGAGTGCTGTAGAAGAGGGCCAGATGGGGGAACTATGAGTATGCAATTATGGGCCTAGGTCTGCAGGTGTTGGCTGGCGCAGTTGTATTCGGACTGCCCCGGGGATGTCAGTAATATTGCGAATTTGGCAGAGTTTACGCCCATACCTCTCAACTTCTAAGAGCTAAACAGAACCTAAAGCTTTGGAGGGACAAGTAAAGCACATATTACACTTACAACCTTATAAAGCTGATAGAATAATAGGTTATGCATTAGCATGACACGTCCGAAGGATGTGGAGTCATAAACCCAATTACTTGTCTGTATTTAATGGTATCAGTTCCCAGGTAATTGCCAGACAGGTGCGGATTGTAAGAGGATCACACCAATATTATGAAGCAAACACTGAACAGGCCATGGATTCTGTACAGTCAACAGGCATGCTTATGCCTAATGGGCAGCCATTCCCGATATGGGTTCTACCCCAACACAGTCCAGTGTACATGGCAAAGTACGGTATAACCATATGTGTTGTTGCAGTACCCACTCCACAACACCTACGAACACATGGTTGCAACACCCCACTGTAGGCATGTAAGCCGATGTAATAGGCATCATAAGGTATTATTGAAGCCCCCACCCCCACTCAGGGGTGTGAGTGTCCAACGCAAACACCAAATGCAGTGCATATGCACAGCTGTTGTCATAGACAACATGGCCAGCAGTGGACCTTCCCTGCAGCCATCCTGCACATCCCTGGATAATCACCCTACTAACACTCTCCTTTGTGCCCCATACACACCACGTACCTATCAGACCCTCTTTCATTCCTCTTAATGTCTAGGAGCACACATAGGTGACACCCTCTTCCCCCACTATATTGCCAGTATCTGGGACCCCAATCCACATGTAGTATCACAGCTGTCCCACAGGACACATAGGTTCATAGGTTGGTACTGAGCTATCTGCCCGAAGGCATATATTAGCCCAGCCACGTTGTGCGGTATTCACTGCCCCTTTAGTAATTCCCTAGACCCTTGTACTAGCAGCTAGTACCCTTGGCCCTTATCTAGTAGTGCTGTTGGTGTGATCCCCGATGTGAACTTTCTGTTACCCATCCACTCATCAAGGTTCCTCTTGAAGAGTGATAGTGAGGGAATCTGTCTTATGTAGATCAGGACCCTATTCCATAGTAAGGGAAGTCTCTGCAAAGGGAATCTATCCCTCTAGCATGTTCTATTCATTGTTGTGTTGAGGTTTATATTCCTAGAGCGTGTAGCTCGAATAATTTGGTTTTGCTAAGATGGAGCATGTTCAACAATTCTGGGTTGGACATGGCTCTGTAGGCTAGACAGAGATTGCCTGTGAGAAAGCGGCATGCAACAGAGAACAGTCTTAGCTTTTTCAATCATGCTGCATAGGGCAACTGTTTGAGGCCAGTAATTCCCTTGGTTAGGTACCTCTGTTGTCTCTCCAGCTGCTGGAGATGTCTAGCCAGGTACATTCCAATTGGTGCATTGTACTCAATAATGGGTCTGATGAGGGAAGAGTAGATGGGCACCATTACATCCTTAGATCTTGATGTGAACCCTTTCATGATCAGATGGGTCACATAGAAGGATTTTCTAACCACTTTGGCAACATGGATATCAAAGGAAAGCTGGCTATATACTTGGGTCCCTAGATCACTTATTTCTTCTTCAGATTTCAGGGGATTACCTCCTATGTTGCAGCTTGGGGGTACTCTGTTTTTTCCAAAGGGGATTACGACACATTTTTTTGCATTTAGCTTGAGACCATGGCTTTGACAACATGCATCAGTCTCTTTTAGGCCCTTCTGGAGGATCTCCATGTCGGCCGGAGACTCTATTATAGCACCCAGTTTGCAGTTGTCCACAAACTTAGTCAACCACAGCCCTTCCGTGCTTGCCTGTACTTCTGAGAAGTATATGCCAAACAGGAGGGGCCCCAGGACAGATCCCTGAGGCACACCCCTTGTTATTTGTCTAGATTCAGACATAGATCCCACTACTCTTACTTTATGGGATCTGTCTGAGAGCCAGTTTGCGATCCATCTTGTGACATAAGGGTTTATGCCCAGGCTGGTGAGCTTATCAATAATAACATAATAACAGTAATAACATGTAACTAACACATGAAGGAACACCACAAGAACACCTGGAGCAGCACAGGCTCACCATCTTTTGAACCCCCTCGCACCTCACACTCTATACCACAACATCAACTAGTGATACCGACACCGCTTGTCCTGCCTTGCATACAAATCCCAACATCCGACATACCATCCCTATTGCTCCCCATGCAATTATACATATGGGCTACAATACAGTTACAATGTCACCCCCACTACTTACCTGCTTACTCCTTAGCTATTTGCCTCTACTGTACCACACAGGTATGAAATAATTACATCTACCCCAAATACCTGCATCTGACCTATCCAGACTTGTGAAACAGGAATCCTACCTCACCTTAAACTGACCTTTATCAACAGTCATACCTGACATGTAAACCTGACCTAAGCATGGATAATACCAACAGTTTAATGTAAACTAAGCATGATTAATGGGGGACGTAGATATGTTATGTCCATTATCCTCTGTGAATGTGAACACACCAGTATTAATTGGGATATGTAGCTGGGGTCATTGTAGAGCTCTACACCACAGGCCACCACTGGCAATGGACAAGCATACAGTCTGAGTGTCCCAGTTGACAGATGTGAACAAAATGCATGACGTTGCGCGTGTGTAAGCGGGAGCAAGAGGGTGTAAGCCTGTTTGGCTGCCGGTATGTGAGTACCACACTGGTGAAGCACTGTAGAGGCTAACTAAGTTCAAGACGCCACAACCATAGGGCAGTAATACTGTGCTTCTCACAAACAAGCGCAAACCCATCACACGAACCCACTCACAACTGCTTTAAAGTGCCTTAATAACTCTAGATCCAGCGGCCCATGTTCTGCCCAGCAACAAAATAAACTGCCACTGCAAGGCTCAAACTCAGGACCCTGTACACCTTAGTCAGGGTAGTTAACCACTAAGCCATCATAGCAATAGATATGCATGAGGTATCAGTAAACTAATCCTCACCACAGGAAAAGCAAACCAAACATGTGAACTCTGTTGGATAACCTGCCACAGAACATAGATATGTGAACTGGAGTACTGCAGCAAGCATACATTTGAGGTGCTATTGTAATAGAGTATTGAAGTTCCCAAGACCCCATACAGTGTATGTACACATGAATCACAGATACCAGACACATATATAACCTGTAATGAAGAATAAATAATTGCCAAATGGCAAATATAGTTATAATCAACTATGAAGCAATGCTAACAGCAGCACAGCTCATGTTAGTAAGTGTAAGCAATGTGTAGGGGAGCCAATTCAATCTGCCTAGTGGTATACCTCTTTCAACAGTGCCAACTTTATGTAAGCAGGTGTGCCCATAGCTTAGCCTTTCCAAAACTGGCCAATCACAACAAAGTGTGGGAAAATGGCCGTATTAAAACCCCACAGGTGGAAATATGTCTCATAACTGGTTGTAGCTTCCCACTGCAGGCAGAATGGCTGGTGTGGGTGAAGGCACTCAATTCAGAGCGCAGCGCTGGGGCATCCAGGAGTCAAAATTCATGGTGTGGCTCCTGGTAAAACACCATGATCAAATACTACTGCAGGGCCAGCACCAGAGCTTGCAGTACAAAACGGAGGCCTGGGACAGTCTCGCCCATGACCTCACCAGTGCCACAAGTATCCCCCGGACTGGTGAGCAGGTCAGGCACCACCATTCTGACCTGAAGTGGCAGAGGGGGGATGTCCTCGAACAGTGGATCCAGGAGTGTCGGCAGATGGCCAGTGCCCCAGTACTAAGTACACATTCTACCAAGTAGTAAATAATTGCCTAGCTTGACTATACTATGGATAGGTATGGCTAAATATCAATGCATTTCTCTAACCACTGCAGATGAGCGCGCTGTGAACCAGCATGCTCATGATGCTAGGCTGCAAAAGCTGCATCGTGAGGCAGGTTAGTAATCAGTCTGCATGTACTGACATAAAGATAATAAGAGCTGTAGAAAGTGTTGTACCAGTAGAAATAAATGTGTTAATACTCTGTGAATAAAGGTATAACCCCTGGAGTGCTTCTGTTCACTCTTCTCTCATATGATTGCAATCTGTTCCATACTATAAATAGTACTGTTGTATCTTAAGAAGTGTCACCCACACTGTGGTATGCAGATAAAATGGGTGTGAAGGTTTGCATAGCAATGTTGGAAGTGCCAAGAGGTCAGACATATTGTACAAGTTAGGGAGACTCAGATAGAATACATTCGAAAGCTGTACATCACTTCCCTGATAGCTCAGTGTACTGTGATGTTAGCAATAATATTTTATCACACACAGCAGGGGGTTGAATCCTGGGAGTGCTACTAAATTGTATGCATAATCACAGATTTTGATACAATGTTCAGATAGAAAGCTGTATGCATACTTACACCCAACAGTACAGAATTGTAAGTTGTATGCATATTCATACCCCACAACTGTTCCAATCTGTCCAGCATGTCCAGATAAATGGCCCATATCACCAGCTTGATACCCTGTTCCCATGAAAGTTCAGTGTGATGATCCAAGAAATGTAGCAGCTGTCGATCACATATCATTGATAGTCGAACATGTACATAGTCAGAGAATGTATATGAAAGCAAACATGTCATTCTAGCACCTCACCCAATGTGTATGACAACAATTCTCAACATGTTGCATTAACACCTGCAGCCTGCCACGCCTGTATTTAAGACACAGGTCATGTATATAATAATCTGTAAACATACCAGTGAATGATATAAGGCCATTGTGTAGTGTAATAATACATGTAAGGGAAAGATCACTGCAGTGACTAAGAATGTTGTGAAAACTACAAGGATATATTAGTTGTTAATTGAATCCTCTCTCTCACCCCTACCATATGTGCACAATAACCCAATGACACTCCTCAACTGGTATGTGTACACTCCAAACGTTCTTGGGACATATGTCTTAATGGTTAATAAATATTCACATTTGTTTCTATGGGTGTGCCATGTTAAAACATGTCCATACTGGTGGCCTGTTGCCATCAATGAAACCCGCATGCTCCTGTAATGGCCACTTTGTTCTATATATGCACGTGTTCTGCTTGCTCTGTAACTGTGTTAAATCTGGTGTTTCCGGTTAATGGGAATACCTATGCATGCTGTTATAACTAATCCTGAATGCTACTGACTGTTAATAACCCATATCTGCCATACACCTGCAACAACACAGCTCGTATGGGAAGGCCATTCCCAGCAGACCCACCTGTCCCACCTCAGCTGGCCATGGCACCGGGCACCAGCACATCTGTGGCTCAGCCTGGGACTTTCTCCTCCGTGGGCCCTGCAATACCTTTGGGAGGAACCGCTGCAGGGGATGGGGCTCACTCCCCACTCAGAGCAGGCGCAGAGGGGAACCTGTCACCCATCAACAGATCCAGGCCATGGTTGATATGGAGCTCGATGTGGAGTATCGAGGTGGCTACACCAGCTTGAGGGCCGAGTGCTGCTATTAGAGGGTGAGCCTGCCCCTCCTACACAGCCCCCAGCACAGCCAAAATCGGGGCAGTGAAGGTGCAATGGTGACTGCCCATGGGGTGGGGACCTCAGTCACACAGTTTCCAGTTGGGGGCTCATGGGCTTGCGACTTCCAAACACCCCCCCATCCAAGGTGTTTACCCCCAACATGTGTCATATACCAGCCTTGTATGCATCTTGTGTGTCTTGTCTGTTAACCTGCCCTACTTCCCTTCCCAAATATATCTACTACCCATCCCCAACATCCCACTCTCACCTGAAAAAAAAAGGGCAATCTGTTCCCACAAAAAAATCTCGCCCCATACATAGCTGTCCATTTTGAACATGTAATCCAGTCTAATTGGCATCACAATGATTATTAGTTATCCTCACCCCTCTCCCAGGGGTATGAGGGTCCAAAAGTACCTGCAAATATAGTGTATATGCACAGCTGTTGCTGTAGAAGAAATGGGCAACTATGGACTTGTTCTATACCCTTCCTGCACATGAATAGCTATTTTCCCTACTGTCTCTCCCTCTTTGTGCCTCATTTTTCACCACTTTCCTATCAACCCCCTTTTTTTTTCTTTTTAAGGAATTAGCGAGGGGGTAAGCACTGTTAAGCAACGGTAAGCAGGTTTGTGCGGATTTGCACGAAGGTAAGCTATGCCTACACAGGTTGAGAAATCTGAAGCTAACTGACTGTAAGAAAACATAAGCGGAGGATGGCAGTGCTTACCATCGTGCAAACTCAAGCAAACCTGCTTACAACTGCTCAAAAGTGCCTTCATCACACTGTATCCAACAGCCCTTGTTCTGCCTAGCAACAAAATAAGCAGCCTCTGCTAGGATCAAACCCAGTACCCTGCACACCATAGCGAGCTACCACTAAGCCATCGCAGATATACATATTCTTGATGTATTCACAAACATATCATCCAGCTCAGTCATTCAACAGTACAGAGAATGTATTCCAACATGTAGCTGTATGTGTGTGAGTAAATATATTAATGACTAAACGGTATATACAGACATACATCTGTAGATAATGGGGAAATAGCAAAACATATATGTCCTCATGCAACGTTAAAGGGGTTGAGAGGCCCCACACAATATACATCTGGTACAAATAGGTAAACACCCCCAGCCAAGCAAGACCCCCCTGTAATACAGTACCAAGTGTTGCAGATCCCATAACCAGGACCAGACATGACATAGCCATCCCTAGGATACATACACACAGACACATATATGTAGATACAGGTATTTACATATATATATATATATATATATATATATATATATATATATATATATATATATATCTGTGTGTGTGTGTGTGTGTGTGTGTGTGTGTGTGTGTATATATATATATATATATATATATATATATATATATATATGTGTGTACCTAGACATGCACACACAGGGATTTGTACAGTAATATACATATGTAGTATGTGCACACAATATGGAGCAGCCAATATTCCCACAGTCACCACCTTACCAACTGGAAACTGTATGAGCCATCCATACGAATGACATTCATAGCCTGAAACATTTACCCACAGACATATCAAAGGGTACAACACCACACACAGGTATGCATAAATGAATGTGAAAGCTTTATTTGTGTACCGTGACAGTTGTATATGCCATGTCATATAGCTATTTAGACACTGACATCCATATGAACAGTGTAATGCAACTGTGAAACAGTTATACTAAGACAGTAGTCTGGAAAAGTTGACATATTTTACTTTCCAGGCCGAGGCCTACAAGTAGTACATTAGTAATGGCAGACTGGGCCACAGCATACCAGACAATCAACAGTACGTAATGCAGACGTATTGGTCAGCAGCCTCTCTCTATACTCTGTACACAATCCCTATGGGGGACAGACCCCAGTTGACACAATGGGGTGTATCTGTTACATAACAAGGCATACCTAACACAATCACAATCACACTGACAAACAGAAAATCCCGTATAGCAGGAGGCAGTAGGCCTGCATTTACCCAAGGTGGATTGCATGGTAAAGTACATCCAGATACCTTAAGGCAGCCTATCCCAGATACCCCGCACATGTTGTAATAGCCTAGGTTAGTCATGGTGCACCCCTACACTCACTAATACTGGGCCATATACCCCTGGTACATACACTGGCCTCTGGAGTGCTTTAGGGCATATGTGTATTGTGTAGGTGAAACCCACACATATATGGCCCCAACCCACCAGTATGTATGAGGGACACAACAGCAGTGGGGTGATGGCAGGAATGACAGCATGACATACACACAGCCCACTACTTAACAACTGCTGACAGCATGTCATATGTGCAAAGCCTAGTATGTAGATGGAGGACAGAGGCTGGAACACAGGCACATATGTGTACAAATGTTGTCATACACTAACCAAGATATGTATATGTGTACATATCTATATGGATATATGTATACTTATTTATACATATATGTTCACCATATGTCCTGCACATGGAGTGGAGCCCTACCTCAGCCCCAATAGTCCCAACCTCTCAGCACAAGAGGATGTCATGTATGTATGTAGTTCAGGTATATTTGTAGACTATTGCTACTGTAATAGGGATTGTCTTCACAGAAATGGTGCATGTGTGAGGCCACATCTGCTGTTAACATGTGCACCATTTTCTACTTACAGACATCCTAAGGTCATCATAGAAAAGTATCACTGCTAGCACAGTAACACCCCTGTGGACTACAGCTGCAATATGGTCAATATATGTGGACAGTCTGCCACACTCGGGTCAGTCCAGGGGTATACACAGAACCCCTTCATGCAAGACATGTGGACCAGGCCTGTCAATGTGGATGTTAACAGCCATGTAGTTGGATATAACACATACATACTGGTATACATTTACCTCCATAGGTTATGCATTCATACACCCCTGTCTGTCCTGACACATAATAACTGCTGGTACAGAGGTGCCATGGCAACATACTATCCACTAGTTAGTGACATACATCTGAACAGCATCCCACTGCTCTGTCTGACAAACATGACTGTTATGGTGGCCAGGCAGCAGTACATCTGGCAAGTATCTGGACATGACATCTCACTAGATAAGTACAGTAAGCTGCTAGGCATGTAACAAAGCACAGTGCAGGCTACAGGCAGGGTGACCCAACACTGGGCTACATCTCCTATGTGGGAATACACATGTACCTGCATGGATAGAAGGCTCTACAGGCATGTCACATCACAGAGTAACAGACACCTGTGTGAAAGTGCATAACTACAACCAATGTGAACACAGCCACAATCACATATGGTAAGCTAGTGTACTATTACAGTATATGGACTATCTGATGTACACCATCCTCATATGGGCCACCCACACAACAACCCTACATATACTGGGCCACTACACAATGTGGTCTGATGGCTGTCTGTGGTTTGGGACATGTTTGTGTCCACCCCTACAAAAATGTAAGCTGATAGGGTGACCTACAGTGGAGCAGCATGTAACATCAGATAGAACAGGACCAAGATCAATGACATCTACCACAGTCTCTACACAGGCCAAGGTACATATACACTATACACACACTGTCGACAATTACCAGACTTACACATACCTCAGTACCGTACACACAATCACAGAATGCCCAGGCTATGTCCTCAAATAGAACCCCTACTATATATAACATATGTAGCAGTCTGATATTCCACTGGCTTAGCAGATATGCGGTCACTGAATATGGTGTACAGAACATATGCACTCCCCTACTGCATGACATATGTACAAAGGTTGACAGGGTTGTGGCTGGAGGCAACAACACAGGCCCAATATTGACATGTCACTGTGATGACCTCATATATTACCTGTTGTAACAGGGTTTGATGCAACATATGTCCTATGAGGGATATGACATCAGTAGCTCTCCCGGCTGTCACCATCTACTGACTGCAATCCTCACAGTACCTTCTGCAGTTGAGAGATAGGTACTCTGTGGGTAACACAAGGAACACAAGGCACCACACACTGCCCAGTCTGCAGATGACCCTACAGATGTGGATTCCTCATACACATAGCACTGACATGACAAATATTAAAATGTGTAGGGCAGCCATATCCACACACACCCTGTTAAACCAATAGTATCCCAAATGCAGTATAGCAGCACTTACAGTCTGTAGTCTGGACAGGCACACCCCCCTTCTGTGTGTTGGCCTGTTTCTACAGTGTATGTTGTCAAAGGTAAGTCCCCAATGCATCTGTGATGCTGTTTGTCAAACAACAGATCTAGTTCCTGCTCACAGTGAATGAAAAGGCCCAACACCAACAAGATGTTCCTAGATATTGGAGTGTGTTTCCATGCAATTGTATATGGGAATGTTACCACAGCTGTTCCACATGCAATCAGCTAGAGAAGGGCTGTAATTTGTGCAGAGGCCATCAGCTGATCATGAGCATCACTGACAATACACATGCCACTGCCTAAGCAAAGCAGGTGTAAGTCTCCACATCCACCAGAGAGGGAGTGAGAGAGGCAGACAAATGCAAAGATAAGTCAGGGTGGGTTGGGAGAGTAAAAGGTAAACATGTTTGTGTCACACACCTACCAGTCCAGTGTATCAAACCTGTAACTGACTATGTACTGATATCACATCTGTTATCCCTGCACGCTGGATATTGTGAGTTATGCTAGGGGCACCATATAGGAAATATTGAAAACACAATCAACACTGGGTCCAGTTGTTATTATACACTCACAACCACCTCCACACAGGACATGAATGACAAACATCAACACATTAAGACACACACAAGCACACGCCTGTCACATCTGGAATTAGAACCCCTACCTAATTAGTTGTTACACTACAGCACTATGCCATTACAGAATGTGCCATAGAAACTACTGGAGTCCTCTTTCCCAAAGGTTTATTTCACAGTGAGTGACATCAGCAGGACTGCCAAAGTAGAGCAAACGAATTGTAGGGACTGAGATTAGCCAAACATGCAGTGCTCTCTACACAGGCACAGGAACAGACACAAAAGCATCCACGACTCTCATGTGTGGAATAGAACCCTTACCAGAGTTCCATATCACACTACAGCATTACAATGTTAGAGCACACACCACAGAGATTACTGGAGTACTCTTTCCCCATAGGTGTACTTCACAGTGATTGACATCAGCTGGATTGCCAAAGAAGGGCATTTGAATTGTATTGAGTGTGACTAACCTAAATTGCCCTAATCAGTCTGTATGCATTCACCGCTGTTCTGGCCAGAACAAAAATAATCTGCCTTTGCAGGTCATGAATCCAGGACCCTGTACACTGTAGTCACAGTAATTAACCACTAAGCTATCACAACATTACATGGGACTGTGGTTCCACCAAAGGAATCCCACCATAGCCTAATCAAACTGAACATGTGAAAGGAATGTATATATAGTTGTCCATAAAATGTAAAATACCTCTCCAAGGTCAACTTCATGCTACTCAAGGCAGAAGTGACAATGTTTGTGACACCCATGGAGACAGGAGCTGACAGTTCAACTGATGAATCCTGCACTAAGGCACTGTATGAGCACAGCCACTTATGCATGATTCCTGACATCCCACATAAAACCACGATGCTCACCTCCAAAATAATCATGCCAGTCTGGTGGTCTCCTGCCATTAACAGAGTATACTACAGACGGTGGACACTGTTGAAGAAAAAAGGATATTCCAAGGATGCAAACAACTCCCTTACCAACCCCAGTAAGATGTTGAGTTCCCTCATGGAATCCTCCAAAGCTGATTATGTAACTAAAATCGCCACAGATTCAATGGACAACCACACAACATTCTATAGTTATGTCCAAATTCTAACTGGCAATGGTCAGAAGTTCTCTGAGCTGCAACAGAATGGCATTACATAGACTGCTCCCATAGAAGCAGATTGCTTTAGTGCCACATTCACCCCCTCACACCCCAAAAAGGGCCCATGTCAATATGTAAAGGGTTCCATTGCCCAGTAATCATGGCCACACAGGCAGACAACACACTACCCACAACTAAGAATACAGCATCCATGGGACCAGATGACATCCTGGGCTGTGTACTACATGAACTAAAAAATGGAATGGCAACTCACCTAAATGTCATGTGTAATCATAGCCTCGCATCAGGCCTGTTGCCCACTGAGTGGCGTACAGCTGCAGTTATCCCACTCCACAAGGGGGGATCCAGCTGTGATCCCCGGAACTACCATCACATCAGTCTGTCGTGCCTGATCTGCATGGCCATGGAATGCATTATCAGGGATGTTTTGAATGCAGATATTGGCAACCCTCAAACACTGGACCCCACACAGACTGGGCTCATGGAGGCCTAGTCTTGTCTCCTGAAATTGATTGACTGCTTTGACTCAGTCTGCATAGCTGTTGAAGAGGTTAAGGCAGTCCGCAAAGCCTATGTGGACCTTGCCAAGCCCTTCAACACCATTCCCCAGTCTGGAAACATAGATTAACATACTAATCCGGCCATACATCCCTATGCCACTCGCTGCATTGCCACATGGCTTACTGACAGAACCCAAACTGTAGGTGTAACTGACTGCAACTCCATCCCCAGACAAGTGACAAGTGGAGTACCTCAGGGTTCAGTCCTGGGACAACTGTTGTTTGGCATCTACATCTCTGAAGTACAGGCCAACAGTATGGGACTCTGACTAATAAAGGTAACAGATGACTGCAATATGGGAGTCATTATGGGCCTGACTGTACTGCATGATATGTTACTTAAACCAGCCTGACATCATACAGAAGGGATGGAGTACTGTTAACATCTTGTGCCCTTGCTGTGTAAGGTCCTGGGATCTGCAACAGTTGGTAGTGTATTGCAGGGTAGACATGTTTGGCTGTGGGGGGGAATACCTATTCATGCATGACGTATGCTGTTTGTGCCTGTCAACCCCATTAATGGAGCATGTGGACATATATGTTTCTGCTATGTTCCCACTTTATCTACAGATGTATGTCCGTATATACCTATATAGCTATATATATCTGCTTACATATATATGTGTGTGTGTGTGTATATATGTATATATATATATATATATATATATATATATATATATATATATATATATATATATATGTGGAATACATTCTCAGTATTGTTGTATGACTGGGCTGGATGATATGTTTCTGAATGTAGGAGGGTTATGTGTATCTGTGATGGCTTAGAGGTAAATCACTTGGGCTATGGTATGCATGGTCCTGGGTTTGAGCCTAACAGAGGTTGTTTATTTTGTTGCTAGGCAGAACAAGGGCCGATGGATACAGAGTGATTAAGGCACTTTAAAGCAGTTGTACGCGGGTTTGCCTGGGAAGTCTGGTTATAGTTTCTTATACTCAGTTAGCTGCTAAATTGCTTAACCTGTGTAGGCATTGCTTAGCTCCGTGCAAACCCGAGCAAACCTGCTTACAACTGCTTTAAAGTGCCTTAATCACTGTGTATCCAATGGGCTGTGTTCTGCCCAGCAACAAAATAAACAGCCCCCGAAGGGCTCAAACAGAGGACGCTGCACACCATAATCAAAGTGATTCACCACTAAGCCATGACACATACAAACAGATTTGATGTTTGCAGCAACATATCATCCACTCCAGTTATGCAACAGTACAGAGAATGTATACCGACATCTAGATGTATGTGTCTGTACCTATATTAATATCTAAACAGATACAACATATCTGGACATGTAAATATATATATTAATTTCTAAAACTATATACATATATATCAATATATATGCACATATATACTTGCATATGCCTACATCGACACATATATGTGTCTACACCTATATGTCTACATATACACAGCACTTTACATATGTGTACACAGATATATATCTATGTAGGTGTATATGGACATAGTATATATATATATATATATATATATATATATATATATATATATATATATATATTAGTAGATGTGTAAATCTATACAGGTATATATGGCCATACATTTGTAGATAGCAATGGTAGATTAACAAATACACATATGCCCACATGCACCATTAATGGGGTTGATAGGCCCAACACATCTCAGCTAATTTGCATCTGTTATCCCTGTATGGTTGACATTGTTATATGTAGTAGGGCCACCATAAAAGAAATAAGCAAAACCCCTCCACATTGCCCGCACTCAACTCTACACAGGATGCAACTTACAAATGCACACACACCTGTTATGTCTGGGAGTTGAACATCTACCTAATTAGTTTATTACACTACAGCACTATGCAGTTATAGTACATGCCACGGACATTACTGGAGTACTTTTTCCCCAAAGGTGTATTTCACATTGAATGACATCAGCAGGATTACCAAAGAAGGCCATTTCAACTGTACTGTGAGTGACTAGCCTAAAATGCATTGCTCCCTGCATAGACAGTGAAACACACACAAAACATCCACAACTGACATGTGGGTATAGAACCCCTGCTCAAGATCTATATCACACTACAGCATGGAGCTGTTATAGGGAACACCACAGGGATTACTAGAGAAGTCCTTCCCCAAGGTGTATTTCACAATTAATGACATCAGCAGGATTGCCAAAGTAAGGCATTTGAAATGTACTGTGAGCGAGTAGCCTATAATGCATTCCTCCATGCACAGACATTGGAACACACACAAAACATCCAGAACTGAAATGGGTGGAGATGGAACCCTACCACAGTTCTAGATCACACTACAGCAGTACGCAGTGACAGGACGTGCTACAGAGATTACTGAGCTACAACCTTCCCAGAGGTGTATTTCTAGGTGGGTGACATCAGCAGCCTTGCCAAAGTTGAGTATATTAATTCTAAGGAGTGTGAGTACGCTAAAAAGCATTACTCTCTACTCAGTCACACACACACAGTTGCCAAGTCTGGGGTTAGAACACCTACCTAACTACTTTATTACACAACAGCTATACACAGTTACAGGACCCGCTACAGGGATTACTAGGCTATTATTTTCCCAGAGTTGTATTTCCAGTTGAGTGACATCAGCAGCCCAGCCAAAGTTGAGTATATGAATTGTATGGAGTGTGAGTGGCCTAAAAAGCATTACTCTCTACTCAGTCAGACACACACACACACACACACACACACACACACACACACACACACACACACACACACACACACACACACACACACACACACAAACACTCACTACTGCTAAGTCTGGGGTTAGAACACCTGCCTAACTACTTTATCACACTACTGCAGTACGCAGTTACAGGATGCGCTACAGGGACTACTGGGTTATGACTTTCCCAGGGGTGTATTTCTAGGTGAGTGACATCAGCAGCTTTGCCAAAGTTGAGTATATGAGTTGTATGGAGTGTGAGTAGCCAAAAAAACATTGCTGTCTACTCAGACACACACACAGTTGCCATGTCTGGGGTTAAAACACCTACCTAACTACTTTATCACACTACAGCAGTACTCAGTTACAGGAGGCGCTACGGAGATTACTGGGTAATGATATTCTCAGAGGTGTATTTCTAGGTGAGTGGCATCAGCAACCTTGCCAAAGGTGAGTATATGAATTGTACAGAGTGTGAGTAGCCTAAAAAGCATTTTTCTCTACACAGTCAGAGACAGACAGACATGCACAGAAACACACTCACACAGTTGCCAAGTCTGGCATTAGAACTACTACATAACTAGTTTATCACTACAGCAGTACACAGTTATGGGATGCACCATGGAGATTACTGAGCTACAGCTCTCCCAGAGGTGTATTTCACATTGGATGACCTCAGCAGACTTGTCATGATACTGCTATGGGGAGGGTGGTCTGTGCATGGGCCATAACCCATTCATGTAGGGGTTGTCATGCCACATGCAGGCACACACGGGGTCATATGCCACAGGTATGTGTATACAGCTACTAGGTGACTGCTTCCTTGTACAGTCATGTTGCACAGCTGGCATGTGCACCATATAGTCTGTCATGCTGACAGATACTGGTGGCTAGTATCTGTAGTGAGTGACACCTGCACCTCATGTGTTTGTGGTCCTTTGGCTCTGTGCTGGGTGGGACAGGCCTAGATGACTCCTTGTCACAGTCACCCTCTTACACACATTTATGTCCATCTACCTGCGGCTTATTATAGTGTGTTGTCTTTACATATATGTCTGTATTCCCATCCACTGTGTGTGCAAGGCAGGGGTGGTGCATACTGATGTGTCTGCAATAAGAACTGCAACTGCCAGATATGTTTGGTCCGCTGGTGTTTGCAGACATAGCCTTCATGTTTTTATGTGTGTGAGCATGCCCAGTATGACCTTTCAGTATGTTGTTGCCTGACATTGCCTTCATTCATCTAAGTGTGTGAGCATGCCCAGTGTGGCCATCTATACTGCATGTGTGGATCAAGTCCAGGAAGTTTGTACTGCATGTGGACCTTTGTGTTGTACACCAACAGGTAGCATGCTGTGGCTGCAGGGTATACATCAGTCATTTGGCATTGACTGTTGCTACATTTCTGCTTAGCGGGGGGGGCACCTGACTGTTTCTACATTTCTACACAGGGGTGGGGGGGCACACCTGACTGTTACTATAAGTGTAAGTAGGATGGTGGGGCACACCTGACATGTTTACTCATTTGCTACGACTGTACTGGTATGTTGGGTACACCATTTCAGTCTGCGGACTTACCTATTGTGCTGGCTAGAGTCATACCAGTGTACTACAGATCTTAGCTTTCACTACCTACATATTAGTTTTTGACTTCCTAGACTTCACAACTTACATCCAAGTGCCTGGCCTGCTGTAGTCTGTCTGTGTAGGTCTGGGGGAGGGGTTACCCATAGGGCTCATTCAAAGGCCATAATACAGCATTTGTTTGCGTTTGTCTACACCTATCCTGCTGGCTGGGACTTGTTGGGTATGTGCAACCCCCGACTGGCATGTGTGAGTCACATACCTTGTGGGTATCCCAGTATTGAGGGCAGTGCTGCAGGGCTGCCTATGTCAGATGCACATAGTACACTCCCTATACATGGTTGAGCACAGGTAGTGTTATGCTTGGCATCCCTTTTACTGTATGTGTGAGTTGGAGAGAGGTGTCATTCCCTGGGTCCCTACTGTGTCAGTGCATGTGCTATGCATTGCCTCTTTGCCAAGGCCTGGGCATACTGGGCACTTCTCCTTCTGCCTACTGGGGCAGGCTCAGGTTGCTCCTCCTCCAAGTCACTCTGTGTCTGTGCAGGCCTTGGCACTGATGGGGGGCTGTGTGGCCCTTCCCCTTGCTGTTCCTGCTGCAGCTGTTTCCACAGGATCATATTGTGTAGCATGGCACATAGAAGGACAATTTGGGTACATGTAGTTGGTGAGTACTGCAAGGCTCCACCGGATGTGTCCAGGCACCAGAACCGTGGCTTGAGCATCCAAAACACATGCTCTATTATGATTCATGTTTGTGTGTGTACCTCATTATGGAGTTCTTGTTCGGGTGTGTGTGCACTTCTGATGGATGTCATCTCCCATAGCTCCAGTGCGTATCCAGCATCCCCCACTAAGTGACCATGTGGGATGTCCCCATTGGCAGATGTCTGGTACAGCTGTGTCAGATGCCAGATGTGGGAATCATGGTAGCTTCCAGGGCAGCCAGCACACACATTCATTATTATGCCCTGGACATCGCACATGACCTGGCAGTTGATGGAGGGGAAGCCCTTGTGGTTGATGTAGACCCTACCTTGCTCACCTGGTGGTGCTTTGATGTGTATGTGTTTGCAGTCTATTGCATCCACTACCTCAGGGTATTCTGCTATTTGGTGGAAGAGACGCATATTGCTGGCCAACGTCTCACGGGTGATGGGGAAATATACGTGCTCACCGACATTTGCTGACATGGCATCCAGGAACTGGTGGAATACCCTGGTGCTGATGCCTGTGAAATCCCCATCATATCCCCAATTGGCCTTTGGAAGGTACCTGTGGCTAGTATTCTGAGGCCTACACATACCTTGGTATCCACTGGGATAGGTTCCCCTCTGTTAGTTCTGTGTGTGAGGCGTGGACGGCACAGCTCAACAATTTGCTGTAGGAGGTCCCTGTCCACCCTATAGTGCTCCACTATCTGCAGCTCATGTAGCCCTTGGTAGGTTACCCTGGGTCTGTACACTCTTCTCTATCTCCTCACTGTGGATTGTTCAGCAGCATTCACATCCTCACCACCCTCAGCCTCTTGCACATGCTGGTTTATGATAGCAAAAGCAGCCCCTAGCATTTTTCTCTTGCTTTTGTTTTGTAAAATGTCCCTGTCTGTATACACCGGTGGTGCAGAGGTTTTGGGAAAAACAAGTGGGACAGGTGTTTGCATACTTTATAGTGGTGTGCTGGGCTGGGTTGGGCTGCTACCTGTGTAATTGTCTGTTTCTGATTCATTTCACCTGTCAGCTAAGCTAGTTCTCCTTGATTACCTTCCTACTGCTTTTTTCCCTTCCTATTGCCTCCCAGTTTAAGCCTGTGTGCGCGCCACACAAATTGAGTGCTCAAATGTGCACAGGGATGCTGTTTCCTGGTTTAACTTCTTTTTTCTTCCTGTAAGACCCAGTGCACAACACGCACACCTGCTTACACTTTGTAAAGAGTGCTAGGCAGTTTGGACACATCTCTAGCTTAGCTGTGCTAATCTAGGAGCAGTCACAAGCTACACGGCTCCAATCTGCTTACAGAATGCCTGACACACACACCCATGATGTCACCTATATCCTAGTCTTGCACCCAGCTATTTATACTCTTACACTCTGGGGACCTGCCTCACACCCTGGGAAAATCTGGGATTCACTAACCTTTCCCTCATTTGCATGGGATTGCCTAGTAATGTATATTTACATGTCCCATACTGAGCCTCCCCTCTTAGCAACTACTACTCACTGGCCAAGTGGTATTTTGCCTGCCATTGACTTGCATGGCAGAATACTGATTTTTGTTATAATGCGCATTTTCAGTTTATTTTCTTATTTTCCCCCTGATCCCATTTGCGTGCCGCTGCCCTATGCTTAGCAGCCGAGATCGGCAAGAAAAAAATTAAAGTTGTTTTATTTATTTTTTAAGCAGTTTGCAATGCCAGTGGCCTTTTACTTGGCCATTGGCATGCTTCCTCAATAATATGCAGCCTTTAATTGGAACTGTCATAGCTCCATTTTGGAATTTGCAGAAATGTACTCGGTTAGTAACTGAGTACATTTCTGCGGATTGTACTTGTCTTGCACAGACTATTGCAAGTTTCCTGGATTGCAATATCACCTCATTTGCATGGATTTCTCCAGCAAATATGGGTAATTTGCATACAGGAGCTTGGTCCATGCAGGATTAGCCTAAGAACTCATGTGCACTTCCCGAGAGCTCGTTCCCGGATCGCACATCGGCCATATTGCCGAAAATAGCTCTTAAACTAATCCTGCATGCTATAAAGGGCTTCGTAGATCTGGGGGCATGCATTAAAAACCTTGAATATTAATGCACTGATGATTAACTTTATTCAAAAGAGAATTTATTTTAAACTTTTTCTTGTATCATATGGTTTAACAATATTTTAATTTAAAATTTACAAAATTACTTATATTAATCACGATAGCAGTTTTAATAATATTTGACAATTTAAAATGCTATTAACATGTTCATTAATATGAGAATATTTAGATAATATTTAAAGACTGCTAAAGTATTCCAATTTAATTTTTTTATATTAAACCATTTCTGTGAAATGCAGAATTTCAGCATAGTGAAGCATGAACTAAGATGGACATGTATTTTTATGTATACTAGAGGAAGGTTATGGAGTTTTATATAATAATGGCTCATTACTATTCAAAAACAAGCATGCTGATTGGACAGCCCAACCAGCATGCCTGTTGTAAATAGAGCATATACCAACAGAAAAAAATTCCAGCCACTGAAGTACCATTGAGCAGACAGACTTTTCAATTGGCATATATTGGAGGACACACCAAAATAAGAGAAAAATCAAGAAAGTTCTGCAAACCAAAAACAGAAACATGTCTGCTTTTACTCATATTGTTTTGCTTTCCCTGTAAATGTCTATTTTTAACAGTTAAAATAAACAGCAACTGAGATTCTGTTTTCTCCATTGCTTATGCAGCAGTGACGTGCTGTGCAAGTGTGGAATGTAATATCAATAGTGAAGACAATGCAGAAGATGACAGAAGTGGTTTTATACAATCATATTATTTAAGAAAGGTAAGTAATTTCTTTCTGAAATAATGTGATTATATAAATGCATAATCCACTCCAATTTGTGGGTTTATTAGGATTTACCCACGGTTAGCTTTTTTAATCACTTTGGCTTTTCCTTCGTGATCAAAACACTAACCATGAGTAAATCCTTTTGTACCCAAGCACAGCCTTGGATTATTGCCTTATTATTTTCATCTAGGTTATGTTAACAATTTCAAGGATTTGAGCATGAATATTTCAAAAATGTTGTGAAAATTTACCTGAAAAAAAAAACATGCAAAATATCTATACTATTACCTCCACAATCTACTCAAATGTTAGAACAACTGGGAGAATAGATTTTTCTTCTGCTCTTTCTTTATGTTTTTTGCTGGAGTGAGATATGCATTATTTAGGATCATAAATTGCATAAAAAAACTTTTTTAAAAGGGTTATATTTAAGTTGCTCTTAATTAAGTTTTAATTAGTCATGTCCAGTATTTGAAGTCTTATAAGTACTGTATATCAAGTTGATGCAAATAAATATGTTCAAATTTATTAAAGAAAGTAGGTCTATATGATTTTACATGACTTATCTTCAGTTAAGGTATTAATGAATTCCTGCATAAAGTACATTTTAGGTGAATAATTTTGATTGTACTTAAAATTTGTCCAAATATAATAAATATTTTGATTATTTATGGGTAAACAGCTTGTACACAAATTTAATTTGTATCTAATTAATTCTGGTTTTACCAAATCAAATTTTGTATAATCCCACATTGTCTTCTGCTAGAGTTTAGGAAAATTGATGAAATTAATCATCTGGTTATTAATTAAAATATTAGGCTTTAGACTGCTCACCCGCAATAAGTTAAAACAGTAAAAAGTTTAACCATGTCATTAACATTAGGAAATTGCAAATCACATTAATAAAGAAGCAATTAATTTTTTCATTTTTAAGTGATTTAAATATTTAAAAAAGGGATACATTACTTGAGTATGATTTTAGATTTTCATATCAAATTGTAGTCCAGACTGGGAGAAAATGTGCTTAATTATATTTAAATTAATAGCTATACAGAATCTACTGACCATAGATATACCAAATTCATATCATTGCCATCAATATTTTAAATAAAATGCACTATTCAATATTTATGTTATCCAGAAACAGATATGCATTATTATAATTGGATATGCTTTTCTGACAAAAGCTAGAAATGTACCATGCCTGCAAAGGAGATTAATTTGTTAATGAGGAACACTTTTCAAATAGCATCTGTGGTTGTCTATTACTTTTATATGACATATGTATTATCATAGGAGATTAAATTTTCTTATCTGTCTAGGACCTACTAGGCATGATTTTCCTTACAGGTAATCTCTGACCGAACTGCCACTTGATGGATCTGTGTAATGACTAGAGTTATAGTTATAACAATGCCTTTAATTATCACATGTGACATGACATGGTATGAGTGAAGAACAATGCCCAGTGTTAATATGCTTCTTGTGTTTGTTACTACAGTTTCTGCTTCCTTTAATTTACTTATCTAACAGATGGTTGAAATCAATAAAGAATAAAGAATAAAGAATGTGGCTTGGACTGTTCTTCATGTCTTAGTAACACAGTCTGTCCTACAACAAAAATATTCCTTTGCTCTTTTTCTTGCTTCAGCATAATTTCCCATTTTATCACTTCCCATTTGTTGTCTTTTTTGCCCCTGGTTATGGCTATGTGATATGTCCTGTTTTTGGAGCTGTGCCTAAACAGTAGGCTAGCTGTTTAGTTCTGCCACTATGATATGAAGATGTTCTAGATGGTCTACCATATTGTATAATTGTTATTTTTAATGATTGCATCTGGACTTTATAATTCTAACAGCTTTGCTTTATTTTGCATATAGTGTTCCACTAACAAATGACCTTATGTCACTTTTCTGTGTGTAATTTTATTGGCATTGAGAGTGCTCTTCAAATGGATTGTTGCTAAATTCTGGACCACTGTGTGTTACAAACAGTGGGAATCCTGAGAAGTCATTAAAAACAGCTAGCATTGTTTTGTGTACTGGTCCTTATTAACCAATACTAAGATCAGTCTGTGGTTCTTTGATTCCTTTAAATGTTCTGGCACTTGTCTTTAAGCACTCTTACTTTGTTTTATAATGGTTTGTCAACATTCAGTTTCCGACTTGTTCTTGCTTGCTCACTTTTGCACATTGTATTCTTCAGTCACGTTCACATTCTCATCTCGTCATTCTTTTCCTTAGTCTTCTGTCATGACTATATAAAGCAAATAGCTATTTGTACCAGAATTTTCTTGTTACGCCTTTTACTAGAATATCCTTTTCTAAATGATCTTTAATTGAAAATGCTCTTTTTGAATTGTAAACATGGATGCTTTTCCTGGCATTCTGCATTTCTGGCTTTGGCATTTGATTGTTGCAAATCTCATCTGTTTAATATATTCAATAATGATTCCATGCCCATCATCATTTTTACTTTCTCATGTAATATACTTGCAGTTATTTTTACTTTTTCCTGCTTTATTTGTGCTTATATTGTATATTCAGATTTTTTCTTCTTTACTAGCTTCATTTTTGTGTTATATTTTGCAAATTTGCTCTACTGTACTGCCGTGCTCTCTCTCTCTCTCTCTGGATTTTTTGCTTTCTTTCTATCTCTTATACTGTCTTTTTCATTTTATATTCATATTTTCTAGAGCTGGTTATCTGTCCCTTGTGAGGCAACAGGTATCTTTGCATTTGCTAGTCTTCTTTGCATGAGGCTTTACCGCTCTCTGTTTTGTTGCTTCCCCATTCTGTCAGATCATAATCTATATCTTACTCTGACTCAAATTTCACAGTCCTATATTCCATGCACAAGCTTTACTTCTGTCTTAGTCTTTTTCTCATTGATATTAACATGTATATCCTGATAAGCAATCTATTAAATTGTATGTTGCAACGTCACAGTTTACTTTCTGTAGTTATGTAATGCTGTTTTGCTTATAAATAGTCTTAATTTATGATCTATTATTGCTGTAATGTTCAAATTCTTTTATCATTGTTTATGTACTTTCCTTGTGTGGTGCTTTTAAGACTTGGGTCATGGCTGAAAAGGGTCTTCAGACCATTGCCCTCACCCAGTCAACAAATGTATAAATAAATAAATAAACAAATTAAATAAATTGTGCAAGTGTAGCAGTTTGCATAGAATTAAAGTTGGCTAAACCAATGCCGTCTTCCTTACTCTACCACTAATACCAGTTTCAATAATCTGTGGTTTGATTTTGTTTAATAATGTCAATACATTCATGTTTTTTAGATGGTATGTATAGCCTAGCATAATATATTTGTTTGGCTCAACATCATTGTTGTCTTGTATTTATGAACCTACATAATTAAAATTCTTCATTTTATTCTTTTGCTTAATATAGCTGTTCTGCTTGCCTAATGTATCTTGAAATCTTCACTCTTGTCCTTCCATGGTTTCATGTGGCATACATAAGTTCTCTTTCTATATGTAATTATAGAAGCAGTTTATCTGTCGTGTCTTGTTATTCTTAGAACGTTAATACAGTTCAGAAGTCTGAATACCGAGTTCTTCCAAAATGAACTAATGTTTTGTGTATCACTGGTTTAAATATTTACAAACTAGCAGTCTCCTCAGATATCTTTGAAATTTCCATGTGCTTAAACTTTTCTTGTTATTATATAATAAGAGAGTAGGCTCTTCCCTGCTGAATCTGTTCATATTGTACTGTATGGCTTTCTTCTTATAGCCGCATCTTTTTGAGACTCTATTTATGTTTTTATTTATTTATTTATTTTCACCCCCTTTTTAACAAAATGTCCCTTTTCAGAACTGACTCAGGAGTATTTCCTGGATAAGTGACTTGCTTACAGTTACACAGTATACAAATGAAGGGGGAAGGAATCAGTCCTTGGGCACTTGACTACAGGAAGCAGCTCATTAGCAGCACTGGGCCTTAATCCTATGCACTGACTGCCAGACCTCTTTAAACATTTCTCTTTCTCTTGTTTGCAGCTTTTATTCGAGTTCTTCCATTTCTACTTTTAGACTGGAAAAAAATAATGTGACCATATAAAATAATAAAACACACATTCCCCAGGATTTAATAAACTCTGCATAGGCACGGTGTAGTAATAGCTGTAGAATGCAAATCTAATGTCTGCATATGGTATTGCTTAACTCATAGTACTGTTCAAAGCGTTCTCTAGGTCAATACTGGTCACATAATGCTCTGTCTTCCACAGACATCAGGTAATAAAGGTATATGGGTGAGATAGCCCACTCCACGGCCAGATATTGTGTATGTGGACTTCACAGATATTCTGTCAACCAACACCAAAGGGCTGTGAACCAAAATAAACGCTGCTTGAACAAGGAGGAAACTCCAAACTGTTTATTCACCAAACAAAAACGATAGTAGCAAGAAATACACATAAAATCCAAAAATCCAAAGGTCGAGATTTCATCAGAACCCAAAAAAAATGTTACAGGTGTATTCCTATATAGCGATTTTGGCACCAAGTATCACTTAATATACCTCAATTACATTGCTAATTGCACCACAATGTTCAATATTAAGTTATAATTAAAATTGAAATTTGTAAAGCACCACTTGTTCATTGAACTTTGAAAAGTATTGTGAAATATATGTAAGATATATATATGTACATAATGTGTACACATGTTGCACATGAAGAGTGAAATGGAAAGTATATTAATAGAATTAATATAATAATGTAATTCATAAATATTTTTATTGTTAATAAAAATAAATAATAATATAATATAATAAATATAAGCAACATGAATAGTAATAGCAGAATGTGTATGTGTAAATATTTAATATGGTATGTATTAATGTCTCACGTGAAACTATAACTGGTTGACATGACAACAAACATCAACAGATGGTATAAAACATGCATTAATATGCATAAAAAGTCATAGTGTATATAAAGAAGATGTCATATTAAATATATAAGAAATATATAAAAAATATATAAAAAATATATAAATGCTTGTGGTAAATGTATAATTGAAAATATGATAAAAATGACTTACAAAACATGAAATACAATACATGAATCAAGAGTCCAAGATAAGAAAAGGTTTGATGCTGATATAATCATTCAATCCAGGTTGAGTAGTAGCATCACATAATAACTGCCATTTGCTTTCTAAAAGTGCTAAATAACATTTCCAATTACCCCCTAAGGCAGTATGATCAATGTGATCTATAATGCTAAAAAGGAATGAATGATCAGTACCTTTGTCTAAAATGTGTTTGCTTAAAGCATTATTAGGATCCTGCTTCTTTATTCTGTATGTATGTTCGTAAATTCTAGTCCTGAATTTCCTCTAATATAATAGGCGTCGCACACTACACAAGTGGCAACATAAACTATTCTGGGTGTGTTGCAATTCCCCACCATACTATGTAAGCAATTCCTAGTAATATTATTTAACTTAATAACCTTAGCTTCATTAATAAACTTGCATTACACTTTTAGTGTGCTTAAATCTGTTGGACTCTCTATTATTGTCTTTCCTCCTTTCCAACATATTTTTAATGTTGTATGAAGTTTTAAATACAAATTTGGGTAAAAAACCTACTAGGTCACTAACTTCATCAGAGGTTGTAAAGAGGTTCCAGTTAGCAATATTTCCATAATAAAATTAATATAAGGACTGTGCATAAGAACACATGTACATCTGTTTACTTTTTTGATTGTTGGAATAAATGGCCTTCCTAATAGTGGTGGATATTTATGACCCCATTCCTTCTTAACATAAACTAATATCAGGGAAATCAAATCATCAGGGTAACCCCTGTTAGTGAACATATTATATATAGTGTTCAATTCACTTTCCATGGTCTCTTTGTTTGAGGACATATGCATTGACCTTTAAAAACATTTTTAAAAATATGAGGTGGATGACAGCTATCGAAAATAAATAATCATTTGAAAAGTTTCTTTCTATAAATCCTGGACTCAATTCTTTATCATTAGAGTTAACATAAGTGTCCAAATAAGAAATACCATGAGAACCCACTTGAATTTTAAGAAATTGGTTGTGTTGTTCAAATAATCAATAAAACTCTGAATCAAGTTAACAGGTCCATTCCACAAGATAAATAAATCGGTCCAAGTACCTAGTATAGTATGTCATGTACTTGTAGTACTCACTGGGAAAAAACAAGGATTCCCATTCTAACATTACAAGATTTTGCTACCCCTCTGCTCTGTCTGAATAGTTCACCCTGAAACTGAAGATAATTGTGGTCCAAGACCAAACCCATCATGTCAACTATCAGGTTGATTTTCTCAAAACTTAAACCGGAAAACCTCTTTAAACTGTTGAAAAGCCCATCTCCTAGGAATACTAGAGAAGAACATCAATTGTAAGGAAAGTCAGTCCCTTTTGCCATATCAAGGGGAAAAGCTCCAAGAATCTTTAGTGAGGTGATCAACATTATTATGGTCCATGTGTCAATAGTCACCCCAAATTATAGGTTTTAGACTTGGAACCTGATATTATCGGCCTAAATGGAGGTTTCAAGGTTCTTGTGTATTTTCTAATAAATTCATATATCTCATTTGATATCCGATTGTCAAGTAAATATTCCTCAATGGCAAGATCTATGCATTTGTAACCTATATTAACCGGACACTTCCTATAGTTACCTGATTGGTATAGAATGTTCAAAATTTCCTGGTTGTAATTAGTGGTGTTGAACTTCATGATCCTAAGATCACGGTTGTCAATAACTTTGTTCAAACATTCCCTCTCTTTAGAAGTTAGGTTGTCCTTAAAACTATTAGAGTATTCTTTATTATTCTTTAACTAGGAACTTATGAACTTTTTTTCTTCAATTTATCTTGATAGTCATGTTTGTCCTGTACCTTATTTTTGTCTTTATCAATATCTTTAAACTGGATAGCCAAGTTAAGTCTATGACAAAAAAGTTTTGTCTCCTTAATAGTATCAATAATATTGAAACGTGCTGTTGGTATAAATTTCATTCCTTTACAAAATAAGGTACAAAAATCATCAGAAATAGATGCATCCGTGTAGTTGTAAACCTTTAAACCTTTATATGTATGTGTAACTACAGGGGTATGTTCCTTCTCAATACTAGTACAAATAGTAAGGCTGTCAATATTTAACATAGACTCCTGTACCTGTTTGGAATCAAACTCATTCGGTATAGGGTCCACATGTTCTAATATCTCCTTTTGTAATATTTGGGGGCTGGATGAAATCGTCCCCCTTGAAAATTTTCATCTTCATCTAGTACCCATGTGTCCTTCCTACCCTTGTTTACTCTATCCATCCCGAAAACTGGTCGGGTAAAATGTTTTTTACTCTGTGGCCATACATATGCTCTCTGCTGTTTATATAAAACCAAATCTCTATCAATTTTACTATTCTTTCTATTAAATGTAATGGAAGCCCTATTTTCAGCTGTACTAAATTGTTTATGATATAAATCATACCACTTATCAAAATGCTCATCCTGTAGTATTTCTTCATTTAATATATCTATGTCTTTCGTAATGTGCACCATTTTCTCATCATTGTATTTAATCAATTTTTCCATAAATAAAACACCAGATTGGTCAAACATATTATTAAAATCATGTATAATACTTTCAGTATATTCTAACCCTAAGGGTAATTTAAAAAACCGTAACCCTTTGGGTACAATACATAAATGAATACATTGTTGAAGGTATGCATTGTCTATCTTGATGCGTTTGGCCTGTGATATTTTCTTACCTAATGCATAAATTTTTTGCTTAATGCCACCCTCATCAAAATTCAAATGTGTTCTATTAAAAACATTATTAGAATCACTGTGCTTAAAAACAACATCTCCATTAATAACATTGTCAATTTCAATGTGTTTGAAACGTTTGTTGTCAGATGCTAAACAACTTTTTTTATTATTATTTTGTATATTGTGTAAGTCCTTAGGACTGGATATCACTTTTTTATTTTTGTTCACAGTACCTTTCTGTATGTCCTGGCTTTGCCACTGTAGAATATGTTTTAACAGCTTCCTTTCATCATCCAAGTGAAACAGACTGAAATCAAAAGTAAAGTCCGCTTCTAATGAAATGTTTAAGTGATTTTCCTGTGTGGCAGTTTCCTTCATGTTAAGCCGTGTAGGCTGATTTTGTGTAACCCCTTCAGGAACATTTCCGGGTTGTGCATTGGGAATGTCGGTGGAACTGTTTGATAAAATATCCGTTCCTTCATGAAAAGGAGTATAGTCATTAGCTACTACAAAATTATCCGGTCCATTAGTAACAGTTGGTAACGGCTCGTTGCTTGTGTTAGCAAGTGTCGTAAGTTTGCTAACCAGATCCAAGAGTTTAGCTCTTAAAGATACAAGCTCTTCTTTGTCCAATGAAGCAGGCGGAGACTCGGGAACATCAGCCATCTGATAAAGAACCAAGAAAACTCAAAGACTGAACGAAACAACTGTCAACCAACACCAAAGGGCTGTGAACCAAAATAAACGCTGCTCGAACAAGGAGGAAACTCCAAACTGTTTATTCACCAAACAAAAACGATAGTAGCAAGAAATACACATAAAATCCAAAAATCCAAAGGTCGGTTAAGCGCTTTCATCTGCTTGTACGGCAGATTTCATCAGAACCCAAAAAAATATTACAGGTGTATCCGGTGGACCGGATAATTTTGTAGTAGCTAATGACTATACTCCTTTTCATGAAGAAACGGATATTTTATCAAACAGTTCCACCGACATTCCCAATGCACAACCCCACAACGCACAGGGAAACGTTCTTGAAGGGGTTATACAAAGCCAGCCTCCACGGCTTAACATGAAGGAAACTGCCACACAGGATAATCACTTAAATATCTCATTAGAAGCGGACTTTACTTTTGATTTCAGTCTGTTTCACTTGGATGATGAAACGCAACGAATGGGGGCTAGACCTAAACACAAGGAAGCTGTTAAAACATATTCTACAGTGGCAAAGCGCCAGGACATACAGAAAGGTACTGTGAACAAAAATAAAAAAGTGATATCCAGTCCTAAGGACTTACACAATATACAAAATAATAATAAAAATAGTTGTTTAGCATCTGACAACAAACGTTTCAAACACATTGAAATTGACAATTTTATTAATGGAGATGTTGTTTTTAAGCACAGTGAGTCTAATAATGTTTTTAATAGAACACATTTGAATTTTGATGAGGGTGGCATTAAGCAAAAAATGTATGCATTAGGTAAGAAAATATCACAAGCCAAAAGCATCAAGATAGGCAATGCATACCTTCACCAATGTATTAATTTATGTATTGTACCCAAAGGGTTACGTTTTTTTAAATTACCCTTAGGGTTAGAATATACTGAAAGTATTATACATGATTTTAATAATATGTTTGACCAATTTGGGGTTTTATTTATGGAAAAATTGATTAAATACAATGATGAGAAAATGGTGCACATTACGAAAGACATAGATATATTAAATGAAGAAATACTACAGGATGAGCATTTTGATAAGTGGTATGATTTATATCATAAACAATTTAGTACAGCTGAAAATAGGGCTTCCATTACATTTAATATAAAGAATAGTAAAATTGATAGAGATTTGGTTTTATATAAACAGCAGAGAGCATATGTATGGCCACAGAGTAAAAAACATTTTACCCGACCAGTTTTGGGGACGGATAGAGTAAACAAGGGTAGGAAGGACACATGGGTACTAGATGACGATGAAAATTTTCAAGGGGGACGATTTCATCCAGCCCCCAAATATTACAAAAGGAGATATTAGAACATGTGGACCCTATACCGAATGAGTTTGATTCCAAACAGGTACAGGAGTCTATGTTAAATATTGACAGCCTTACTATTTGTACTAGTATTGAGAAGGAACATACCCCTGTAGTTACACATACATATAAAGGTTTAAAGGTTTACAACTACACGGATGCATCTATTTCTGATGATTTTTGTACCTTGTTTTGTAAAGGAATGAAATTTATACCAACAGCACGTTTCAATATTATTGATACTATTAAGGAGACAAAACTTTTTTGTCGTAGACTTAACTTGGCTATCCAGTTTAAAGATATTGATAAAGACAAAAATACGGTACAGGGCAAACATGACTATCAAGATAAATTGAAGAAAAAAAGTTCATATGTTCCTAGTTACCACCCTACTGTCGCCCAATATGAAAGATTAGTTGCCAAAGACATGTATTGGTTATACCATCGCGTCAAGAATAATAAAGAATACTCTAATAGTTTTAAGGACAACCTAACTTCTAAAGAGAGGGAATGTTTGAACAAAGTTATTGACAACCGTGATCTTAAGATCATGAAGCCGGATAGTGTTGTTCAACACCACTAATTACAACCAGGAAATTTTGAACATTCTATACCAATCAGGTAACTATGAGGAAGTGTCCCTTAATCGGGTTAATATAGGTTACAAATGCATAGATCTTGCCATTGAGGAATATTTACTTGACAATCGGATATCAAATGAGATATATGAATTTATTAGAGTGGAATTCCCTAAGATGGCTTCTATTATAGGGATTCCAAAAATACACAAGAACCTTGAGAAACCTCCATTTAGGCCGATAATATCAGGTTCCAAGTCTAAAACCTATCATTTGGGGGTGACTATTGACACATGGACCAAGCACGTGTATAATAATGTTGATCACCTCACTAAAGATTCTTGGAGCTTTTTGGGTAAACTGACCCCCTTGATATGGCAAAAGGGACTGACTTTCCTTACAATTGATGTTGTCGACCTCTTCTCTAGTATTCCTAGGGAGATGGGCTTAGACTATTTTTTCAACAGTTTAAAGAGGTTTTCCGGTTTAAGTTTTGAGAAAATCAACCTGATAGTTGACATGATGGGTTTGGTCTTGGACCACAATTATCTTCAGTTTCAGGGTGAACTATTCAGACAGAGCAGAGGGGTAGCAATGGGTGCCTCCAAATCTTGTAATGTTAGAATGGGAATCCTTGTTTATTTTTCCCAGTGAGTACTACAAGTACATGACATACTATACTAGGTACTTGGACGATTTATTTATCTTGTGGAATGGACCTGTTAACTTGATTCAGAGTTTTATTGATTATTTGAACAACACAACCAATTTCTTAAAATTCATGTACAAAGTGGGTTCTCATGGTATTTCTTATTTGGACACTTATGTTAACTCTAATGATAAAGAATTCGAGTCCAGGATTTATAGAAAAGAAACTTTTTCAAATGATTATTTATTTTACGATAGCTGTCATCCACCTCATATTTTTAAAAATGTTTTTAAAGGTCAATGCATACGTGCAGCTCGCATGTCCTCAAACAAAGAGACCATGGAAAGTGAATTGAACACTATATATAATATGTTCACTAACAGGGGTTACCCTGATGATTTGATTTCCCCGATATTAGTTTATGTTAAGAAGGAATAGGGTCATAAATATCCACCACTATTAGGAAGGCCATTTATTCCAACAATCAAAAAAGTGGAGCAAAACAGATGTACATGTGTTCTTATGCACAGTCCTTATATTAATTTTATTATGGAAATATTGCTTAAACACTGGAACCTCTTTACAACCTCTGATGAAGTTAGTGACCTAGTAGGTTTTTTACCCAAATTTGTATTTAAAACTTCATACAACATTAAAAATATGTTGGAAAGGAGGAAAGACAATAATAGAGAGTCCAACAGATTTAAGCACACTAAAAAGTGTGGTACTTGTAAACAATGTAAGTTTATTAATGAAGCTAAGGTTATTAAGTTAAATAATATTACTAGGAATAGCTTACATAGTATGGTGGGGAATTGCAACACACCCAGAATAGTCTATGTTGCTACTTGTGTAGTGTGTGATGCATATTATATTGGTAAGACAGAGAGGAAATTCAGGACTAGAATTTACGAACATACATACAGAATAAGGAAGCAGGATCCTAATAATGCTTTAAGCAAACACATTTTAGACAAAGGCACTGATCATTCATTCCTTTTTAGTATTATAGATCATATCGATCCTACTGCTTTAGGGGGTAATTGGAAATGTTATTTAGCACTTTTAGAAAGCAAATGGCAGCTATTATGTGATGTTACTACTCGACCTGGATTGAATGATTATATCAGCATCAAACCTTTTCTTATCTTGGACTCTTGATTCATGTATTGTATTTCATGTTTTGTAAGTCATTTTTATCATATTTTCAATTATACATTTACCACAAGCATTTATATATTTTTTATATATTTTTTATATATTTCTTATATATTTAATATGTCATCTTCTTTATATACACTATGACTTTTTATGCATATTAATGCATGTTTTATACCATCTGTTGATGTTTGTTGTCATGTCAACCAGTTATAGTTTCACGTGAGACATTAATACATACCATATTAAATATTTACACATACGCATTCTGCTATTACTATTCATGTTGCTTATATTTATTATATTTATTATATTTATTATATTATTATTTATTTTTATTAACAATAAAAATATTTATGAATTACATTATTATATTAATTCTATTAATATACTTTCCATTTCACTCTTCATGTGCAACATGTGTACACATTATGTACATATATATATCTTACATGTATTTCACAATACTTTTCAAAGTTCAATGAACAAGTGGTGCTTTACAAATTTCAATTTTAATTATAACTTAATATTGAACATTGTGGTGCAATTAGCAATGTAATTGAGGTATATTACTTGGCGCCAAAATCGCTGCATAGGAATATACCTGTAACATTTTTTTGGGTTCTGATGAAATCTGCCGTACAAGCAGATGAAAGCGCTTAACCGACCTTTGGATTTTTGGATTTTATGTGTATTTCTTGCTACTATCGTTTTTGTTTGGTGAATAAACAGTTTGGAGTTTCCTCCTTGTTCGAGCAGCGTTTATTTTGGTTCACAGCCCTTTGGTGTTGGTTGACAGTTGTTTCGTTCAGTCTTTGAGTTTTCTTGGTTCTTTATCAGATGACTTCACAGATATTGCAAACCATTAACAGTAATATGTGTTCATATGTATTGTTGAAAGTGAAATAAAGCTGTAGTAATATATGCAGTATGGTTGTATACCATGGATGTGTGTTCTATTGGCAATGCAGTCTAGTAAAACACTGTAACAGTACTAGAATGTTAGAGGAAAGTCCTGCAACTTGTATTACACAATTCATAATATGTTTCCAGGTGGTCTCCAAGCAAGTATCAGTGACCTTCAAGTGAGCAGTGCCTCAGTAGCTCAGTCTGTTAAATTCCTTGTACTCTGTACGTTTTGCCATACACAGTCCTGGGTCCGAATCCAGTGCTATGTAGCACTACATTTTCAGTATCAGTTTGGTAGTGCTTACAATATCTCTCTCCCCAAGAACACAAACATCTGATGGGTGAGTTAGCCTATATTATGTGCAGATACTGTGTTTGGATCTCACAGAATGTTACACTCAATAGCAAGAACATGTGCATTAGCACTGTTGATTCAGAAATAAAACTATGTAATCCAGTATGGCTGCATCTCTTGCATGTCCGTACTAAGATGCACAGTCAATTAATAAAGTATTTGCAAATGTCTCTTGCAGTCACAGGTAGTGGGTTCTACTCCCATACCTGCCAACTAAGCCATGACGGCTAGTTTAATTACTGTATACAAACATGCCTCTCAAGTATTACGATTTCTCATAATGTAATTAGAACTTACTAATCCATCTGCCACATGTTTACCAGATAAATTAATACCTGGAATGCAATGTATTATCAAATACATTTACAGACCACCCTAGATTTATATAAGTCCACATTATGTGAAACAGTCCTGAGTTGTTCTTTACCTGCATTTGTTAGTGCTTACTCCTTATTGTCTCATGCTATCAGCTTGAGAGGTATGCACATGCTACAACAGCTATAGTAGAATTGTAGTCCCTGTAATCAGAACTGTCAGTACACACCTGTACAAGTATGTATAACCAGTGTTGTCAGGGATATTATCTGCAATATCACTAATGAAATGTTTTTCTCTCTCTCCCCACCCCTTATCTTAATTTATTCATTATTGTAATGTATTGTTATGATTTAATATTAACATATATTGTTTAACTATATTTTGGAAAATGTGGTTGATCATTGTTATTTTTTATTATGATTCAGCATTTTGCTAAATTAACTGTTTGTTGGCCATATAGTTTACTTCATAATGGCATGCTGTTACCATACTGACTGTTATGTTACATGATGTTGTGTTGCACATAATATACATTCATATGTATTTGGATTCATAAATATGATGTTCCATTCTATTAATACTAAAAGTGGTTTGGTTGTTACTAACTGTAATATATTGCTTTACCTCATGTCTCACAGCAAGTCAAGGTAGGCCAGTTCTGGCCAATCCCCCTACCTTGCCTCAACCGGTCGTGGCACCATGTCCCAGCACATCTGGGACCCAGACCAGTGGTGCTCCCTCTGCTGCCCCTGCACTACCTGCAGTGTCGGGTAGTACTCCCCCAGGCCATGGGGCCCACTCCTCATCTGGAAGGGGTGGCAGAGGGAGAGTTGTCACCCATGATGAACTACCAGTCTTGGTGTGCAGGACAGTCCACCATGGCTAGGACTAATGCCTGCAGATTGAGGGCATGCTAGCCGATTTGATGGGCAGCATCACCCTGTTGCCCAGCCTCCAGCACAGCCACTCTCAGGGCAGTGAAGAAGCAGTTCTGACAGTCACATGAGTGGGGACGTGAGTCATACTGCTGCTGTCTGTAAGCACATGTGACTTGGATTCCACAACACCCTCCCCGTCAAAGGTGTTCACCCCCTCATGTGTCACACATCGACCCTGTCTGCTGTCATGTCTGTCTTGTCTGTTTGCAAATGCATCCTCACCTACACAACTTACCTTCTCCACACGTACCTATGTCCCTTCCCCAACATTCCACTCTCACCTTAAAACAAAAAACACTCCTGTCCCAGAAAAAAAATATTGTCCCATACATAGCTCTCCATTTCGCACATGTCCACTGGATACACGTAAGTCCAATTGGCTTGACAACGCAGTCATGTTGTCCTCACCCCTTTCTCTGGGATTGAGAATCCAAATTCATGCAAAAATCTGTCAAAGTGCACAGTAGTTGCTTTACAAGAAATGGATAGCTATGGTTCTTTTCTACGCCCTTCCTGCAAATCCCTCCCTTCCTTTCAATATGCTTTCCCCCTGCTTTCCCCCATTCCATCACTTTCCTATCTCCCCTTTTTTCTTTTCTTTATATTTTTTTTAGTGCAGAACTGCGCAGTGCTCCTCATCATGCAGCTTCACTTAGCTCAGCTAAATGCAGCAATAATGAGTGCATATGTTTTTAACAATGTAAGTCACATATACAAAATAAACACCTCTGCTATGTTTCGAACCCAAGCCCATCACACCTGCAGCACACTGCATTAACCCACCGTTTGACTCTTAATTAAAACAGGTGGTTTAAACAAAACACAGTAATTGTTAATTACAATTATTAGGCATGGTTCAGCATAGCTGCGTGACGCACCGCACCGCACCGGCACAAACTAGAATAAAAAGTAATGGAAAAAATGGGGGTGTTCCTGAGATTCTGGTGCAATAGTACACCACTAGACAGCCACACACATGATAATGGATGTAAGTGAGGCCTGTGATAGGAGCAAATGTGTCCTTTTATCAGCAACATGTAGAAAGTCACCTGCTAAGGCATTCATGGCAAAATACATGTTCAACTGGGAATCTGGTGCAGAAATATATCCATATAAAGCCATGCACCTATTGATGGATGTAGAAAATATTTGTCACTGCCGGTATGTGTGCACATATATCTTGAAAGTACACCTGCTGTAGTAATGACTCAGTAGCTCAGTCTGTTAAATGACATGCATGCAGTCCATTTTGCCGCACACAGTCCTGGGTTAAAATCCAGTGTTGTGCTGCATTTCAATTACATTAGTGTGAAGACAACAATTAGTGGATCACTAGTATACTCTTTATCCACATAAAGCATTGCAAATTAAATAACTGCTTGTCAGTTCATGAAGTCACAGGCTTGCAGGTAGGGACACACCACATATCCATATAGCAGAACAATATGTTGCCTAGATCTCTGTTATTGACCCATTTGCCTAACAAACATACCTTAAACACATGCCTTAATTAGAGTGTAAAGGATACACTCACCCAGGTACTGCCTCAACGACAAGGCTGATGTAGCTGACACAGACACACCTACAGGTTGTTGTCCTCCAAAGTGTTCACACTCTCTGCCTATGTCTACTACCTGCAGCAGCAGCTGCAGCCTGTGGTATACACATCTCTATTTAATGGTTTCTTCTACAGACCTACTCTCTGTGATGATGTAGTCTCCTCACCCCAGTAGTGTCCATCTCAACAGCTAAGAAAGGGGCCCAGGTCTACATGAAGGCTTTATATATTGCACAGTGGTTGCATTTCATTGGCCAATGATAGTGCAATTCAGCTGCTTTGGCTGCAATTAGCATTTCAGAACCACAGATTTGTTTAGAGATAATCACCTGCTGATGCAGAGCATGTTTAAAAGGCAGGCAGCTGGCTATGGGGAACCATTCTGTATGAGACCTTACTCACACAGAGCATGCTTTTCTAAAACTTTACAAGACACACAGTTTAACAGAAGAGCACTGCACTCTAGCAGGTATGTAACTTTTTTTTTGTGTATAACAGAATTCAGATGGGCTGATAGGGATTACAGCAGTAAGCTGGTCATAGACCTGTGGTAATGATATGTCAGTGAGACCCTGCTGACTTACACCTATAGGGGACGTACAGTACTCCAAGGTTGCATTGTCTTCTGTCATTGTGGCACACTGCAGTTGCTGGACTGTCCCTGCACAGTGGTTGCAGCAGCACACTGCTGTTTGTCTGGCTCTGGTCTTATGACATATTATTGGGTAGTTGGCCTTAGTGGACATACCAACATACACGGGAGTGTTGGTTGCATGATCATACAGCAAAATTTCTCACAGCACACAAGGAAGTACCTCACTATTGATACTATCTTGGTTGGATCCACACACGTATGTTGTCACACTGTGGGGTATGAAGTGTGAGCAAGCAGTGGATAGTGCTGGCCATTTTGCCCTAGCTGTATCTGTACATAGTGGATGTCCATGTATCTGATCTTGTAATGTGTTCCCCATGTGTTGTCTTTCAGGAATTATGTACCACAAAAGACACCCACCCTTCTTGGACGTAGAGAATGAGATAATCTTGCAAGGACTATGGCAGCATCATAACATCCTGTTACCCAGGGGAGACATAATAGGGAACAGCAGGCCACACTGTGGTCAGAACTTGTCCATCACATTAATGCCATGGGCCAGCAGGGCAGGAAGTATGAGCAGGTCCAACACCGAGCAACCAATATGATTAATGCTGCACGTCAACAGGCAGTGGATATAGGCAGGGATTGTGTTGTCCCCAGTGGAAGGCCTGCACTGGAACAACAACTCTCAGCCACTGAGAAATTCCTGGCATACCTATGCACATGCGGCAGCTCCCAGGCATCCATCACACCACACATTGTGAAGGTGGGTGCCATGGTTTTTACAGCTGAGGAGCATGGAGATAAGCTTACTGTGGTCAGCACTCTACAACTGTAGCAGTCAGTGTGTCAGGCTGTAGATACTTTTATATGGGGGTCAGGAAGGATTTTGTTCCTGAGGGGGTGTAACCTCAGGTATGCACTCATATACAGATTTGGGACCAATACAACAGGTAACACAGTAGCTACTGTAAATGTGAAATATATGGATGCATTACCTTGTTCTGCTGCAACATGCAGTGGTACTGATATTACCCCTCCCTCAACTTTTCACAGATCTATTAGGTATTGGCCAAGGCCGTGGTCCTGCCCCTGGTAAGTATGACACTTGTTTTGTTAAGGAACAATTAGTGTCTAATACGGTTATGGGCCAGACTAATGTCCTATGTACATTTAGTTATGTGTGTGTAAACAGCATAGGATGTTATTAAATGCCTGTCTGGATGAGGTACCTAAGGTTTTGAGAAGGGGTAGATACGGGAGTGTAGTGCAGCAGATACATTTTGGCCATTACAGGTAAGAGCAGATAAGGCTCCTGGTTTAAATAAGGCAAGGAATCTAAAATGTCTTTTAAAATGCAACAGGTTGAAGGCAAATGTATTTATTTATTTATTTATTACATTTGTTTACCAGGAAATTCCTACTGGACACAGGTCCTTTTTCAGCAGAGACCAGGGGAAAAAAGCTCTACAGAATAACATGGTAGATGGTAAACAATAACAATCAAGGTATGTATACAGCAGAGGTGATCATGACATGGAGAAATACAGAAGCAAATGTGGTAAAATTGAGTAGTAAGCTCTAATTAACATTGAGAAATAAGAAGTAAAACACCGTGCTACAAATTTTCTAAAACAGTAACTAGATAACAATAATAAAATACTAAATGATTAACTAAATCCTGGAAGGATTAACAAGCAGTGAGTAATACTCAGTTCAGTTTTATAGTGATAGAGGGAATACTCTCTAAATCTGAGAAAGGAGAGAAGGGTTGAAGGGGGGTTATTAGTTGGGGTTTGGACAAGGACAAAGCCAGTGAGAATTTAGGTGAGATTTAAGTGCAGTCTTGAAAAGACATAAATAACAAATAGACAAATACATTAGGCAATGAAATGTGTATTTCCATATAATTGTGAAGAGTTGTACTGGGTTTTATGTGTTGTTTTTAAATTACAGTGTCATACTGCCTAAGTAAAAGGTAAATATTACTGGTGATGTTTGTCTTGATTTACTTCACGTGATAGTTATAAAGGTCCTGAGTTGAATCTGAATTGTGTTCTGAGGTAGTGCTTTGTGGAGGAAGGCATAGATGGATGACGTTTGATCACTAATCTAGTTGTGGGTCTTTGTTGTTATGAGTCTTGGATGCTTTTCGTACACAACAGTGCAGGTATTAATGTCCTGCTTTTTTCATTTATATTTCAGGTGACCATGGGGGTTGGAGTCTGTCCGCTACACAACCTGATGTCAGTGTCTCCTTAGACACTGATGATGATGGTGGCCACAGGGAGGCACAGGTGGGGGTGTTGGGGGCTGAATCTCTCCCAGAGGTAGACATCACTCTTCTGCCTCCATTGTCCCCTCATATACCCTATCCCTGGAGGCCAAAGATATTTGACAGGCACAGGGTGTTGACATTGAGCAGGAAAGTTTGACAACTATGGCTCCAGGGTGTGTAGACACTGCCCATAGCCAGAGATCTGGTGACGCCCCACACAGGCAGATTGACAGGGGACCCTGTAAGAGGCCTGCTATCTGTCTACCACCTGTTTCAGTTGTCACATCATGGGTCACCCGGTGCATGTTTTGGGTCATCATGAAGGCACGGGCATGTTCTGAATGGAACACCAGTCATATGCTTATGGTTATGGATGCTTCACAGTCTAACATCCATGACAGCCTCCACTGCATTGGGGACATCCTGGATTGGGTGATGGATGCAGTGGACAGATGGTGAGCCTTACTTGGAAGCTGTGGAGTCTACTACTTTTTTTTGGTTGCCTTTTCATTTTTTATTCATGGATACATGGCATTTATACAGTGGGAACTGACACCTTCCTGTATGGAGCCTTACACATCCCCTCCAAAGCATTTCGGAGACAGCCTACATGTGTACGGTCCTGACATGGACTGCATAGGCCATGTTCTCTACAATGTGTAGTGGTGTAGCTTGGAACCTGTGGGGCTGCTACAGTTGTACTAGATGCCTGTGTAGTGACGTGGCAAAGGTGCCATTGCATGCAATGATAGTTGTGATGACTGCCACATTCAGTATACCAGTGCCAGTCTGGGATGTTTATCTCAAACCTGTCAGTATTGGTTGTACAACAGTGGATGCATCCACATCCTTTCGACCAGTGACAGTCAAAGGCTACAGTACTCTCTGTGTTCAATCCTTACGTCTCATGGTACCATAATATGTTGTACAATGCTCTAACAGGCTCAGACAAACACATGGCTGCATTAAGGCTAGCACCACTTCCAATCAGTGCATACAGAACATGTCAAGGCACACATGTAGTTCAGGTTGGCTGTATGTAGGTGTGCACACTTACCTATGCAATAGTACATGTTACAGCTCACAGTACATGGTGAATGCAACACATCTCATGTCTGCTAGTACTATCACTTGGGACATATTATGTTTGATGATATACGTGGGCCTTGTTGTGGTCAGTCCTTTAAGGGGCCACATCACCCACTACAAGTAAAACACTGCAAAACCCTAGATATTTCTAGGCTACCAAAGTTATGTCATATGGATATATACACATGCAAGAAGTGGGCTGGAGTGGGATTAGAACCCCTACCTACCAAGTCGTATACACTATATATCACAGTACTTATTGCATGCCCATGGCTTACATCTGATATTACTCTGCCCACTGGTAGTCTTAAGGTGCCTGACATCATCAGGCCTTGTAGAAGAGGGTAGTGTGGAACTTAGCAGCAGGTTACAGAGCCAACAATTGTATAACCATTGCAGCTGGATAGCCCATGAGAGCATGCCTGTTCATTTGCAGGGAGATACACACACTCTGACACAGTCACATACCAAGTGGAGTGGAGTGAAATTAGAACCCCTATCTATCTAGACTTGTACACTATAGGTCACAGTACTTATCACATGCACCATGTTAAGTCTGTTGTATGTGTGATTGCAGGCCCAGTACTTGTGCATTACACGAACTAGGTCTGTGTTGACCAGCATCTATGGCCTGCAATTTGATATTGCTCCATACTGTCATATTTTTCAGTATCCTGGCAGTGGGATAACTGTAATTATCCTAGCTATGTGTGTACAGCTATCAGTATGGCCATACGTTGTCGCCTGCAGTTACATTGGCATATCTGTAGGCAGGAACAGATTACCTTGTTGATGTATGCGTTGACAACATTATATATTACAGCACCTGCTCCCCTGTGTCTGTCTATGTGGTGACATCCAGCAGGCACAGGGATCTGTGGGTAAGTGGAATTTGTATGGTCGCACCCTTAGCCTAGATTCTTTGAGCAACAGTATGGCTGTGTGATAGTAGAGATTGACTCACCATTATTAGGGTATGTTGGACAATACAGACATCCACACACATGCATCTATATATAGCAGTGATGTATATATAACTGTAGCTACGTGTGTGTATGATATGTATATGTGTTATGTAGATATACAGGGGCTGTATATATCATTTTAATATATATAGCTACATATATCAGTAAATATATATTTGTCACTACATTGAGATAACTATACTATGCATATGAGAGAGAGATAGTGGCAGACAGATATGTATATGTATATCTGTCTGCATTGACATTTATATGTAACAGGTCATTTTGATGAATGGGCAACATGATTGCACTCATTTTATCTAAGTATATAGGCATGCCCAGTGGGAGTGTCCATACTAATAAGGTGACTCCAGTCCACACCTAACTGTACTCTAGTCTGGGATTTTGTATGTTAACATCTGCCCTTGTTTCTGCAGTACTGCACTTCACTCACACTGTCCACAGCATTCCCTAGCTGTGTGTTGTATTTAATCTGTGACTGCGGTTGGTAATGCTATACTACCAGCATACTGACAGTCTGCATACCTCTTAACTGTCCTGATTTCCACAGAAAGTCCAGAGTTTTGCCTCATATATCTGGTCTGTTCCTCATACATTTGTGGTCTTCTGGTGAAGTATTGAATATTGACATCACTACATTATACTACTTACAGATAAACATTTGTGTTTCAGATGTTATATCCTTCAGAATATATGCAATAAAGCAACACCTTTCTTCCAGTGACTTTCTAGGTTTATGTGGACAATATTTGAAATCTGACCCTACGTTTGGGTCTTTTCCCCCAATCTTACTGGGTTTGTCAGCACATGGTCTTTTGGGATATACAGTAGTCCAATTATCATGTGAGCCCACTGTTCAACATCTCCATAGACTGATGTAGTGAATATTCCAACCATGAGGCCTAGTGACTATTAAGGAACACATACTATTGCCTGGGTATCTGTAGTCCCACGTGGATGTTACATCTGTCCAATTAGCCCACTATATTTCCTTGCATATCAGGAGATCCATACATATGCTATATGATAGTAATCCTTACAATTATTGTGTAGCTTAGTGACTTACCTTGCAAACGCAGTGGTTGAGACACCTGTAGTTCAGGGATGACTCTGTGTGATGCAAGCAGTACACAACCAATATGTGGATAGGTACAGGCTGTGTGGGTTGCCTGGCTTCAACATGTTTACTATCTGTATGTGAGTAAGAGTAAGGTATCAGTCCCTAGGGCACTATGTTGTTAGTGGGTGTGCTATGTGTTGTCTCTTAGTCAACGCCATGCTGTACTGGGCATGCCTACATCTGCCTACAGGGACATCATCAGTGGGCTTCTCTTCTGAGTCCTTTTGTGAGTGTGGCTGTTGTAACCTATGCACTGATGGGGAGCTTTGTATCCCTCTCCTTTGCTGATCCTGCTACAGCTGTTTCCACAGGATTGTATTGAGCAGCATGGCACATACTGTGAACATATCTGCACATGTGGTTGGAAAGTACTGCAGGGCTCCACCAGATATATTGAGGCACTGGAACTGTGACTTCAGCAGCCCACACATGCTCCATGATGTTCCTAGTTTGTGTGTGTGTGCCTCATTATGGCATTCTTCCATGGTTGTGTGAGCATTTCTGATGTGTGTCATCATTCACGGTTCCAGGGTTTAGCCAGCATCCCCCAGTAAATGGCCATGTGGGATGGATGCCCCCCTAGCAAGTATCTGGTACAGCTGTGATGTGTGCCAGATATGGGAGTCGTGATAACTGCTAGGGCTGCCAGCACACCCGTTCATGATAATGCCCTGGGCATTGCATGTAACTTAGCAGTTGATAGAGTGGTACCCTTTGTGGTTGACGTAGATTCTACTCTGCTCACTGGGTGGTGCCTCAATGTGTACATGAGTGCAATCTATGGCACCCAGTACCTCAGGGTAGTGTGCTACACTTTGGAAGTGTTGTATATTGCTGGCCCTCGACTCATGGGTGAGGGGAAAATAAATGTGCTCGCTGGCATGTGGTAGTATGGCATCCAGGTACTGTTGGAGTTCTCTGGACCTGTCCCCCATCATGTCCCCAGTTGGTCTCTGGAAGGTACCTGTGGCTATTATCCTAAGGGCTACACATACCTTTGCTTCCACTGAGATGGGTTCCACTCTGTTGGCTCTGGGTCTGAGTTGAGGGTGGCAGAGCTCAGTGAGTACTTGTAGTATGTCCCTGTCCACCCTGTAGTGCTCTACAATCTCCAGCTCATGTAGTTCCTGGAAGATTACCCTGGGCCTGAACACTCTTCTTTTTCTCTGGCTAGGCCTATTGTCAGTGGCACCATCAGCAGCATTGACTTCGGCATCTAGCACATACAGATGTAGCAGACCTGAATCAGCCCTGGCATTTCTTCTTAATTATTATTCCCAAGTCTGTACTCTAATGGTGCAGAGTATAGGTGAAAAATCAGAATGTAGGGTGTATGCATACTTTAGAGTGCTCTACTATAGGTGCTGACTGTGTGATTGGCTACCTAAAATGCATTCCACCCACCTAGTATATCAACATTGTTTACTGGCCCTAATTTAAGTTAGGGCTGCTTATTTGCTTGCTGGATCACTCTACTTGCCTCATTTGCATGAGATTCACCTCTTTATGAGGTGATTTGCATGCCAAGGAACTTCCTGTGTTGGCGCACTCATGCATGCCACTCAGCACTGCATACTAGATTGTAAACCTGCTTACTTTCATGTAAGCAGCATGCCCCGATGCCTATATAGTAATAAGACCATGTAGGCTTTATTAAATTCCCCCAATTAACTTTTTAATGAATAAATGCATTTCTTCATATCAGCAGTTTCTATACTTTTCTGTTTGTGGACCTGGAAAATATTGTTCTAAATTAATTCAGTTAACTGCTAAGCCATTATATCAATTTTTGATCAGCAAGTGTCGGATGTGGTCAGAATTGAATCTTCCTTTTTTGAGCAGATTTCAAGTTGTTATTACATGCTCACCATATTTAGTGTTTTCCACATATGTACAGGATTGGCAAAGGCTAACTATGATTTTTTTTAGCAGAACCACAGGCCTAGGATAAAGTGGATCAAGCTTTTTGCTCCTTTGGGGTCTTGAGAAGAATGGGGCTATAGAACGTACTACCATAAGTTAAGGCTGCTATTTGGATAATTCATAAACCCATTTGAATTCAAGTGAAATTCCACAATATGCTAATCTCTGTCTTACATAAATCAGGACAGTCATCTTATAAGGTGTGGGATCAGGTGATAGGTGTCTGGATATGTGGTTTGAGAAGAAGGAAAAATCTAGAGCAATCTAAATGCCCAAGTATTCTATCTGTGAAATCACTACATGAGGCAAATCAACTGATATCTTTAAGCTCTCATATGTTTTCCTCGTAAGAGGAAAAAAATCAAGTTTTTGTAAGATGTAATTTAAACCCTAAACCTTAGGAAAGTCAGTAAAATAATTCAACACACCATCAAGGCTTACAAGAGGATTTGACAGCCACAAAACATCAGAAGCATATGTTGCAATAGCATCTCCAATATACCTTAACCACAGAAACCTGTCAAACACTGGCATTGCTAAAGCAAGCAAGCAATAAAGGGAAAAAGGAGCATTGCTATATAATATCCTTCATCAATTTTACAGATGAAGAAAGCAACCCATTTGTAAAATACAAGCTGTTGCCCCTGTATACAGAAGTTTACATTTCTCAGTTACCAAGTACAGCCATTCCATTCTAATGAGGTCTAGAGAAAATTCCACTCAATATTGTCAAATTATTTTTGAGAAAATATGAACAACCCACTTGACTGATTATTATAGTGTTGCTTTTGCTTTAACCATAGCATCACCACATCTGAACCACCAACTCAACCCTTTATGTAGCCTTGATAATTTTCTGGAATGAGACATGGTGGGACCCAACTATTTAGCCAGAATCATTGTATATATATTTTATCTACAGCCGTAATAACAATATTAGCCAATAACGGTCTGCCCTACACTTATCTTTCCCAGATTTAAGGAGAAAAATGAACTTTGGCCTTATTCAATTTTTCTGTAATATATCCTAACAATTCTCAATAATTATAGCAGTCTTTCACAGAGCTTAACAGAATATCCCTGCATTCCTTATAAAAGTTAGGGACTGCACCTTGAATTTCAGCTAACAAAATCTTGCTGTCTAATGACATTCTATCCAATTGACTAGTTTCTCTAACAGGAACTTTATATATGAAGTTGAGACAGGCTGTATATGGCATCATTCTATGTGTAAAATGAATTCTCCCATACTCCTTTTAGAAAAGCTCACATGAAAATACTTGCCAAGGTACTCAACAGGCGCTTGCAGATTATTTTAGTTTCAGCAATACTTTTCTCCTTCTCTTGCTGATGCTATTGCTCCACTCAGGTTCCATTTAGCTCTCACTGTTAAGAAAGTTTCATTTGTCAATGTAGGCAGTTTTTATAAGCCAATGTAGACATTTTAAGCTCTTTCTTTCATTTTATTTTGAGAAACAGGCCTTCCATTTGATCATATTTAAATTCTTACATTGCCATGAACTAAACATATTACAATTAATCTCCTTAAAGAAGAGGAAACATTCACCTATTCCCAATGAAATAAATTATTAAGTCTGGACACAGTCTCAGCAAAGGAATATTCTTCTACAGGAAAAACTGAAGAATTACTCTCCTAATAATCAGAGGTTGGGACACGTGAAGAAAACACAGATGAAGTCCTGTCTGTAACCTTACCATAATCTCTTGATAAAATGTCCTCAGAGATGTAAACACTTAAGATAAATGAAATCCACAGTAGGTGAAAGTCTCTGTGCTCAAGTAATTGCATAAAAGAGGACCATTCCTGTTCAGTAAAGGCACAGTACAATAACTCCTGCCATAAACTATGTCCCAGAGCCATTGTTTCCATTGAAGAAGCAATGACAAAAAATGCTCCAGACTTTCTTTTGATTCCTGAACTTCTTGCCTTACCTCAGAAGCAGATCTACTTAATCCTTCTGGCAAAGCACACCCTAAAATCTAAAGATATATAATCTTGAGATACAAACTCATAATGAAAAAGCTCGACCTTCCATTGTCTCCCACTGTCTGCCTGCATATACGACAGAGAAAACTCTTTTTCACCAACAATATCCATGGTAAACATAATCCATTGAGTGAACCAGTTTTTCCAGCAAAAGACATTATTGTCAATCAAAACCTCTGGATCAGCCCAAAGTCAGTAAGTAGGCATCTAAATTACTTCTCAAACCACATTCTCAGACACCTCCTGTCACTCGTCTAGTCAGGATGTAATAGACAAGTCTTTGTGGGTTCTGTTCAAACAGCTTTATTAAGTACAAACACATCAGGATTGAAGTTTAATGACTTTAACTGAGATAAACTTATATGCAAACTAGCTATTACATTCATGTTCACTCTCTGGCTGCACACTCAAAATGGCACTGAAGCTAGCACGTGTTGTTGTTGGCTTTCGGCTTTTCCCAGTTAGGGGTCGCCACAGCGGAACTCTGGTCCGCTAATGATTGGCAGTAGATTTTGACGAATGCCAAGGTGCCAGCTCGATGTTCAACCTTCAACGAAGGCATGCCCATTTACGCATGTCTTTCAAATGCCCACCCAACCGCAGGGAGGACATGCAGACTCCACACACGTGCTTGCTATTTATATGCACGTTGAGTCCTTGAAATGCTTCTTAAAGATACAGCACACGCACTCTGTTCTACATCCTCCCTCTTTGAGAAATAGGTCATGCAATACTGGCAACATTAGTTGACATACAATCAATACAAATAATTCTTTTTATGCAATTATACAGAACTAGATACACATATACAGTTATGTCCAGGTTGCTGTGTATTTCACACTAGGTCTGGAAATACGACCAGATCGTGTGACATAAAATTTAGAATTAGATTTAGCAACTGGAAGTGTCTCTACTGAATGTTCAACGTTAGGGATATCAGAAACATCATCAGGAATTGTAGTAGAAGTTAAGATACGTTTTGCAACAAGAACATTGTCTGGATTGCTGTGAAATCTAGAGTCTGTATCAAAGGAACAATGCTGCAATATTGATTATGGTACAGGAAGAAGATGTCTATGATTTCTCCTGTACTCCATACCCTCAAATTCTATGAAGTAGGATCTCAACTTGGTACATATACCTGTTACCTGACCAATCCGGTCAAAATCTTTTGCCATTTGTATCCTCAATAGCTCTCCTTCTTTCAATGGACAAAGAAATCTGCTTGATTTATCATAACTGGACTTCTGGAAAGAACAATTCTTGAATAATTTGGCTCTAATGGTTCTGTTGTTCTTAGCTTTAGGCCTCAACAAACTGGAACTAATGGACAGTGTTGTTCTAATTTGCCTAGATAGAAGTCTCTGAGCAGACAAACCAAGAATATCATCATTGGGTATGTTTCTGAGATTAAGTAAATTCAAAAAGTCATTGGTATTGTCACACTTTGACCTTTCAAGTAATTGCTTTGCACTCTGTACTGCACGTTCAGCTAGCCCATTTGACTGTGGATACTTTGGACTACTAGTAACATGTACAAAGTCCCATTCTCTTGCAAATTTCTGAAACAACTGATTAGTAAATTTAGTCCCATTGTCAGAAACAAACTTGTGTGGAAAACCATGGACTGAGAAATGATGTTTAAACTTAGCAATAACATGAGTGGATGTTAGTTTAAGTAATAAATCAATCTCAAACCAATTCATATAAGAATCTACCAATACTAAGTAATACTGATTGTTCCACTCAAATATATCAGTGACTACTGTTGACCTAGGTAGTTCAGGAACTTGACTTAGCTGAAGTGGTACTCTTTGCAAATGTGTTCTAGTACTATTGATACTGAACAAGAAGAAAGTACTTTATCAATGTCTTTTCACTAGAGAAGGCCAAAATACTAGTTCTCTTGCACTTCATTTGGTAGATTCAGAACCTAGGTGACCTTGATACAAAATTTAAATATATTCATGTTGTAAAGAAGCAGGAACAACAATTTTAGGACCTTTGAAAATAATACCAACTTCCATCAACATCTCGTCTCTGTAAGGAAAATAAGTTTGCACTTCAGGTGGTACACTAGATTGCTTTGATGGCTATCCAACATTATTGTAGTGGTTGAGCTTTTGCAAAATTGGATCAGTCTTTGTATGATCTCTCAGCTCATCAAGTCTCATGGTAAAAAAATATGCACTTCCATCACGTCAAAGTCAAAATTCTCTGTGTCAAGTTGTTAATTGCATTTCTGGGCAATCTGGATAACGTGTCAGCCAGATAAAGAAGTTTGCCTTTTGTATAGACCAGTTTGAAGTTGTACTTTTGCAATTTGAGCATCATTCTTTGTAATCTCACTGAAGCTGAATGCTTCTTTAGAATAGTAACTAGAGGTTGGTGATCAGTTTCAATCTGAATAGCTCGACCATAGATATAATCATGAAACTTTGAACATGCAAATACCATTGCCAAAAGTTCTTTCTCAATTTGAGCATAATCCATTTCAGTTTGGATAAGGGTTCTAGATGCACAGTCTACTGGTCTGCCTTCTTGAAGAATAACTGCACCAAGACCAAATGTTGAAGCATCACAGGAAAGAGTGACTAGTTTATTGATATCATAGAATCTTAATGTAGATGGGGTGGCAATTTTCTGCTCAAGGTCTTCAATATTTTCTGGTGCTATTCCAATCAAAACCATGTGATGTTTTTGCATGTCAGCTCTCTTAACAGTGCTGTCAGCTCACTGAAGTCTGGTACAAACTTGCCTAAAGAGTTGACCCTGCCAAGAAAATGTAGAGCTTAAACATTATGTGGTGCAGACATCTCAGGAATTGCTGCTTGCTTGGACATGTCTGGTCTCAAGCCAGTGCTGGTAAATAAATGACCTACATATATATAACTTCTGGTCGTCTGAATTTGCACTTTAGAGGATTGAGCTTGAAGTTCACTTTATGTGCTGTGTCTAGAACTCTCTTAAGATTTCTGTTGTGCTGTGCTTCAACATTGTCTCCAACTAATAAATCATATACTACTATGGCATAAGGATAACCTGAAAAAAAATTGCTCCATTGCATGTCAGAAGACTTCACTTGCAGAATTTATTCCAAATGGCATCCTTAGGAATATATATCTGCCAAACGAGGTACTGAAAGTAGTCAGTAATGAGGATTTGCAATCAAGCATCACTTGCCAAAATGAACTGTTTACATCCAAGACAGAAAAAATCGTGGCATTCGGTATTAGGGCTGCAACTTCCTCGACTGTACACATTGGATGATGTGGCCTCTTTAAAACTTTGCTCAAATCTTTTGGTTAAATGCATATTCTGATTTTGTCTGAGCCTTTTTTGTGGGCTGCTACCATGGATGACACCCATTCAGCTGGTTCTGTAGCAGGACAAATTACACCTTGCTGCACCATTTTATCCAGCTGTGCTTTGACTTTATCCTGCATAGCTATCGGAACGTTTCTTGCTTGTTTGACTACTGGGCTGAGCTCTGGATCTAGCTTCATAGAATACACAACTGGAAGTTTGCCCAACTTGTCATCGAAAACATCAGCATACTCTGAAAAAAATGGCTTCAGAAAAATTGGAACTAGGATATGTGCTTATATGATGACCTTCTTTTGCAAAAGAAAGCAGATTCATTCTCAAACTGCCTCTGAGACCCAGTAATGACTGCACAGGTCTTCAAACTACATGGAATAACAAGCTGTGACAGTTGCTAGCAAAATAACTTGAAAGCACTACTAAGCCTTTGGTTTGAATTTCTTCACTTCATTAAGCAAGAAGTTTCATACTACTAGCCACATTGAGTTGTTCGTTAGTTCTCACCTTAGCAAATTTGTCTGCTGAAATAACATTACACTTTGAACTAGTGTCTACTTTGACCTCAGTGGATTTACCATTGATCTGGACACTACAAAACTTTTGTTCTTTTCCAACAAATTCACTGCATCAACCTTTTCACCAATTGCTGTTACACCAACTACGTAGAAAGTAGAATTGCAGCTCTCTGTATTATCAACTTGCTTTTTTGAGTGACCCTTCTTTATAACAGTGTGAGGTTTACTTGATTTGCAAAACTTCTGAAAATAGTTCAATTTTTTACACTTGTAGCATTGATGACCAAATGCTAAGCATTGCTCTCTTTTAGACACCACAAATGCAACGATTAACAATAAAGCTGGACAGGTTTTGCTGATTCACATTTGTACTGCACTGAGCATGCTATTTTCTTAGAATTTGCTGGAAAACTACGTGGTTTCCCAGGACAACCCACAGGAGTTATAGCTGCCATTGCTTAGGCCTGCTTTTGCTTGCCATGTGTTGCATGCTGTTTACATTTGCTCTGGAGCCTGCTGAAACCATGCCCTTATCACCAGCAAGCATACTTGTGTGCCTTTCTGTAACTTCATGGATTTGACAAATCTCAATAGATTTACTCAACATTAAACCACTATCATGAAACAAAATCTTTCTCACAGCAGCACTATTAATACCACACACAAGCCTGTCCTTTATCAACTCATCTTTTAAGTCACCAAACTGACACATTTTAGCTTTGTTCTTCAGGTCAGTAATATAAGCTGCAAAAGTTTCCCCTGGTTTCTGATCTCTTATATAAAACAAATGCCTCTCTAATGTAATATTTGTCTGTGGGTTACACATTTCTCTGAATTTGCACTTCAGACACTTGGAGTCTTCCCTTGATTTAGCCTGTGCAACAATATGGTGATTTTCACCTTCTCCCTTATAGTGCATACACAAATGAGTGCTCTCTTTCAATGACCTCTGACCCCAGCAAGATTTAGTAAAATGAATGCCCTGGTACATGCATCTTTGTCAGAATAAGCTGCTTGTATAAAAATATCATACTCTTGCTCACATATTCTCTAATTCTCTGCAATATTCTGATCAAATACAAGTGGTGAGGGCTTTCAAAATCTGTCTGTCACTTTTAACATATACCAGTGAAGGGTTTTGCAAATATATACAAACACACACACACACATATACATATGACAGACATTTATGCCAGTATTTGTAACTTTGCCCAATAGCACAAGCCTCTGAATAACTGAACTTTGCGAAATAAGTCTCTCAGACACTGTTATACTGTTGAAATCACTGTACTGCAAGAAATCACCTCTTGTCAGTGTAAGAAACATTTCAAAATGACTGCACTGTGCGAATGAACTGAGCAGAAGAAGCTCAGAGTAAGAAACATTTTGAAGTAACTGTATTTTGCGAATAAATAGTACACAGAACACTGAAACTTCCCCAAAATGGTGGTACTTTGCTCGATTATTCTTTACAGTGCAAGATGCACTCTGTAATGACAGCACTTTGCGAATAGACACACCCAGCACAAGAAACTTTCCTAAATGGCTGTACTTTGATTGTACTTCACAAAATAATTGCACTTTGCATACAAAATAACTCTTCAGAATACCTACACATTAATAAGCATACAGTGTGAGCACTTTTGCATACTTTGAGATACTTTGAATAACTCTAGTTATGCCCTGAATACAATACAAAGTAGCAGTTATGCCAAAACACAGTACTTTGCCAAAAAACATGAAATTGCCTTGCTTGATTTATGCTTAATGCACCCTTTTTTGCCCTTAAGAAATTTGTTTTGCTCATTTAATCTCTTTTCATGCCCATTGTATGTTTCTTGTGATTGTTTTACTCTAAACATGCCCGTTTTGCTTTAAACATGCTTGTTTTGCAATTCAGAGATAATTCCAAACCCCTTTTGTGCTTTTCTTATAATTGTTTTATCAAATATCTTAATTTAAAAAAATTAATTTAATTGATAAACCTTTTGTGCCTCTTGCTTGTTTGGTAATGCAATTTGTGCCCTTATAATGCTCTGTTTTGCCTTTTTTATAAAATAAACTGCGCAAGTTTTAATTAACTTTGGTTCTTTTCTGGCCTTTTTCATGCTCATTTCTCTTAGTTTACCTTCACTGTTAACTCTGCACCTTGTAGCTCTGGAAAGCAGTCTCTGGAATCCCACTTCTGATACCATACCGCGTGTCTAGTCAGGATGTAATAGATGAGTCTTTGTGGGTTCTGTTCAAACAGCGTTATTATGTACAAACACATTAGGATTGAGGCTTAATGAATTTAACTTGAGATAAACTTATATACAAACTAGCTATTACATTCATACATGCTCACTCTCTGGCTGCACTCTCAAAATGGCACTGAAGCTAACATGTGCTTGTTGTTTACATGTATGTTCAGTCCTTGAAATGCTTCTTAGAGATACAGCAAACACACACACACACACACACACACACACACACACACACACACACACACACACACACACACAATCTGTTTTACATCTCCCCTCCCCTGTTGGATCTCACACCTTGTGAGATGACTTTCCTGACGTAGTAAGACGTACAAGGAAGAGCTCATGATTACAACCACCTCATTGTACTAATGCCCAGACACACTTCCTCACTTCTTTCATTTAGAAAACAATGTTGATAAACAAGTCACTAAGAAGTCAGAGCATTACTTTATTACACTGCACCATGTACCCACAAAACGTATTTATTGTTTTATTGCTAGCTTTTAATTTATACCATCTTCTGGGAACCAGTCATCTGATATCTGTTTCAGTCCTGCATGGTTGCATGAATTAATATGTGGGTGGGTGCATTTGTCTGTATGTATGTCTACGTGCATATATGTATGCGTGCATGAGCACACATGCAAGTGGTGTGCATGTATGTGTGCACTGTATGAATTTGTATATCTATTTTTAATATATACATAAATCATCCATATATATGTCTTTATCTATAGTTTTATATATATATATATATATATATATATATATATATAGTATATATATGTATATTCAAAAATGAATAGATTGATTGAACAGTACAACTAGTGTGTCAGTTGTAAATTGAGCATATATTAATATAAAAAAGTCCAGCCATTGAAGTACCATTAAGCAGCCCACTTTTTCTATTGGCATATGCCATGGAAGACCCACCAAAATATGAGAAAAATTATATAAAGTTCTGCAAAACTAAAACAGAAAGGGATTTCCTCATATTTTGTGTTGTCCCTGTAACTATCTGTTTTTTAAGACTAAAAATAATTAAAGAAATAAATAAAAATAAACAATCAGCGACTGAGATTCTGTTTTCTACATAATTTCTCCTGCACTGATGTATTGTGCAAGTGCTAGAAATTAAGCCCTATATGCATGTGCAGTACATCAGTATAGCAAAGACAACAAAGTGCCCTTATACAATCTTATTAAAGAAAGGTAAGTAATTTCTTTGTTAAATAATGTTATTGTATAAAAGCAATAATCCAATCCTACTTGTGGGTATATAAGGATTTACAGCCTTTGTCCTATTGATTAAACCACAGCAACCATGGGTAAATCCTGATATACCCATGCACAATCATGGATTATTGCTTAAATATATATATATATATATATATATATATATATATATATATATATATATATATATATATATATGTATATGGGTTCCCTGCAAAAGGTCAACAGCTCACCATTTATAATCGACTAAGCAGCTGGTTGACAGGTGTTTCATATAGCACAATTCCTGGAGTTGGGGAATATGTCCTTACCCTGTGATTGCGTGATCTTGGAGTTAGTATATATAATCAACAGTGGGTGGTGAGATGCAGCTCCCCCACATAGGTAGGGCAGTGGGGGCTTGTTTGCCCCCCTGCAAAAATGTTCTAACCTGCAATTATAAATGTGCATCTTGTGTAACTTAAATGTGGAGCTTTTCTCCCCATGCCTCCACCGAAAACCTGTTTACCCAGTCAGACTTGTCTCGGTCAACAAAAATAAATAAATGTTTTCATTAGTTTTTGTTTGTTTTAAATTTTTATGTATTGAGATTGCTTTTTAGCACTTGCATACTGGCATATCAACTTCTACATTTTCACATTTTGCCAGTTGACATTAGGGGATTTTGCTCTTTCCTCTTATGTATAAATAAAAGGGTATATGTAACTTAATATAACTGCCACATCAGTGACACATAATTTGCTGACAATAAAACATGGATCTCAAATGACCATCTTTTAAACACAGATGCCACAAGTCATAACCTTGGACCATGCAAATCCAAATCAATTTTTTTCAGGGGAGCAATACTCCCTGCACCCACCCCCACATGCCCTGCAACTTATATATACCAACTGTGAGACCAGACAATTACCCAGAATAGGCGTATCCCCTTCCCTACTGCAACAGCTATCTGATACCTCTACAGAGATGAGCTAGTCTGTTGTTCGTCTTTGGTCAACATACAGCTGTTGACTGTAAGTCAGTTGAAGATGTGTGTGTGTGTGTGTGTGTGTGTGTGTGTGTGTGTGTGTGTGTGTGTGTGTGTGTGTGTGTGTGTGTGTGTGTGTGTGTGTGTGTGTGTGTGTGTGTGTCTGCTTCTGTGTGTGTGTTTGTGTGTATGTGTCTATCTGTCTCACTGTATGTATATGTATGTGTCTGCTTCTTTACACAAATAGGATGATAAAAATAATGGCGTGCAGGCTGGAGGATAAAACACACTTTAATACAAAACAAATAACGTAAGGTGAGCACTTTCGAGGTAACCCTCTTCTTCAGAACTTAGATAAAAAAATGCTCTCAAATTTACAAAATTTAAAGAAAACTAACATCCAATAAAAGCACAACCTGAGAGTCAGTGTGGTAAGCCTCTTTTTCTTAAGAGAGGTTTTAAAGAGACAGCACTGTTCAGGCCAGGTAGCATATAGGCTTTAAAATCCACAATCCATCTCAATTCAATGTATTCAGTTTCATTGCATATATCACCTTCTCTCAATGTTTCATTAATTTTCTGTAAAACCAAAAATTTTAAACTATGCGGAGTACCAAAATCTGAAACATGCTTAGCCAATGCACTGGTGAGCTTATGATTCTGTATATCATTCAAATGCTCCATAATTCTTTCCTTTAACATACGATTCGTTTTACCAATATAGAATGCACTGCAAAAATTACACTAAGCCAAATAAACGAAATTCTTAGTAGAACAATCTGCATAAAAAGAAAATTCTATACATTTGAAATGTATTGGGTGCATAACCATACAGGTAGACCATATGTTGCAACAAATCTTGCAGGCTCTACATGGATAAGTTCCTTTATTCTTAGGGATGAATCTCTCGTTCATACCATTTTGCTTGTAGCACAATCTCTGCTTCAAATTCATATTATTTTTAAAACTGAAACTAGGAGTAGATCCTAAGATTCTACTAATATTGGGATCTGTAAGAAGAATAGGCCAGTTTTTTTTTAATTATGTCACAAGTCCTATTGATGTCACTAGAAAATGTTAAACACAGCCTATTAACCACCTGAGCACTTGTTCGTCCTGAATCCTGGACACTAACCGTGGATTCACTAGAAAAATAAGGTTTGATCTTGTAGCTCTCAAAAGAATGGACCTCCTTGATAGCTTTTATCGTCTACTCAGAGGAGATCTCTGCTTAACATACAAGACCATGTTAAACCCTGAGCTGTTGCCCATGCTCCACTTAAAGAAATCCCAATCCCTCAGAGCCATACGCTCCAGGGATCTAAACCTTGTCATCACAATGAACAAAACATGTTGGAGGGATAGGTTCCTGACCCAGAGACACCCCATACTCTGGAATAGACTTCCCGTACATGTCAAGCACAGCGCCTCATTGGCCCTCTTCAAAAGGAACCTTGATGATTGGATGGGAGATAGGAAATTCACCCCGGGGATCATGTAAGTCACCCTGCTAGACGGGGATCTAGAGAAGTAAATATTGTGGGAAGAAACAGCCAGGGAATTGTTATGGCTAGGCTTGCATAGGCCCTATGGCCGATAGCCTAGTACCAGCCTATGAACCTATAGATAACCACCTTACTGTTAAACAAATTGAAAGGGTATGTGAGAAATGTAGTTACACAATGTCACTGGAGGCAAGGCTCTCACATACAAGCAATTATAATATTGAAAGTTTGTCAGAAAGATACAAACTATACCTACCACACATGGTATAGACTAGACACACAGACCTATGTATGCTGAGGTTCTTAAATGTAATATTCCTAAACCACAAAGACTTCCCAGATGTTGCACTCATAATGAGTTTCTTCAGCAACATGAAAAGCATTGTACGCAAATAATACCTGCCATGATGCATACAGCCACATCTCAAGGTGTTTTAACTTCTAAGACTATATGACATACCACCACACAACCCAATAGTTTGGTCATAGGAGACTCTGAGGCACACAGAAATTCCTCTTACTAGGCTGAGTAAGGAGAGAATTATCTTCAGTTGTGTATTAGAGGCTAGGGTTTGCCAGGCCATGCATGCACTCCAGTCATTGAACCACAAGTACCAGTGTGACTCAGTCATAGTCCATGTAGGTGTAAATGACCTGAGACGCACCTCCCTGAGCTATATGAAGAGAGATATTATGGAGCTCTTGGAGCAGGTGTCCCAGGCTGATATGAGTTTAGCACTGAACAGCATTCTACCTTCAGCAAGGATGATGCCACAATATGAAGAGAAAATAGTTGACTTTAATAACTGGATTAGATTTTGGTGTAATTAGAAGGGGGGTACAATATTTGCCAGTCTGCGATTTTGGTGTAATTAGAAGGGGGGTACAATATTTGCCAGCCTGCGATGATATGACTGGGATACTAGACTGAGTTGCCTTGTTTGGACTGCACCTATCTCCACTGGTCTTTTGAGTATAGGGTAAAACCTTGTCCAAGCCCATAGTGCCTTTTTAGGCATTGCCAGCCTGTTAAACATTCCTACATAGCAAAACCAACCCAAGAAAATCTGAAAGTGTTTGTGCTCAATGACAGGATTCCAAACAAGAAAATTCATTTCCTGCAAGCTCTCATCACCCTGAGGAATGTAGATGCTTGTGCAGTTACTGAGACATGGTTTAGAGCAGCAAAGAGCACCCAGGAAGTGCAGGGCTATAATGCTTTCTACCATACTTCTCAACCTCTTAGCACAGGAAATTTGGGCAAAGTCTAAAATAATGGGCGACAATAGACCAAAAATAAGAACACATTTTAAATATTGCTCTTATAATCTTAGAAAGTTGCTAGAATAGTAGGTTTATATATATATATATATATATATATATATATATATAGGTTTACTATCAAAATTTTGAACCACACTCAGTCGACTGTACTATCGTCGAACACGGAAGTTCAAAAACGGGAATGTCGAAGTCAAAAAAACAATCTAGGAATGGGTTTTAACATGGGTCGAGGTAAGGGAGATGTTTGTAGTTCGGAATAATACTGAACACCTACCTCGACCCATGTTAAAACATATTCCTAGATTGTTTTTTTAACTTCGACATTCCCGTTTTCTAACTTCCGTGTTCGACGATAGTACAGTCGACAGAGTGCGGTTCAAAATTTTGATAGTAAACCATATATATATGGGTCCTTGTTAGATTGTCGAAACACAAATTAGCGAATTTGTGTTACGGCAATCACAATTTAGCGAAAGTGCATTTTGTCGAAATGCACTTTCGCTAAATAGAAAACACAAAGAAAGCATGCAGTCTGCATGCATCGTTAGTTGTAAATCAATGTATACTGTTGATTTACATATAACGGAACTATTGCTGACATCGTACTACAGTGGGGATAAGGGAATATTTCCTTTTGCCCACTGTAGTGCGATCTCGGAGTGAGAATAATAAAGTAGGAGAGGTGTGGGGGTGCAGGGAGGCTTGCCCCCCTGCATGAGAATGTTTAATGTTTTTTTGGGTTTTTTTTTTTTTTTGGTTGTTTTGGGTTTAGCAAAAGTGCATAGTCAATAGTTTGCACTTTCGACAAGATGCACTTTCGCTAAACTGAATTATCGGAAACACATTTCGATGGATTCTGTTTTCGATAATTCAAAAGTGACACACACACACACACACACACACACACACACACACATATATATATATATATATATATATATATATATATATATATATATATATATATATATATTATTTATTGACTTCAGTCCTCAATGATCTGTCAGAAAACCACACATTTTATGAGGAACAGATCAAAAATATGAGACAAGAATCTGGACATTCTGTGGAAATCTGGACATATGAATGGCATACTTTCTACTCATTTACACCAGTTACTGCACCAAGAAGGAACAATAAGTGGAGGTTTCTTAATTTTCATAAAACAACAAAATGCAAGACTTGTCAAACATTATGACACACTTGAACTACTCCATATCCACATTTCCATAGGCAAAATCACATACCACATCCTTACAATCTGTAGGTCCCTCTCTATGACCCAGGAAAGCCATGGCTCTTATTTAAATGAACTGGAGACACTTCATATTCAACCCAGCACCATATTCATGACTGACTTTAACCCTCCCCCCCACACCCCATTATAAACTAGGAATCATACACAGCTACAAATATGTAAGCCCAGAGATTCCTGGATTTTGTTGATGCAAACACCCTGAACTAGACAGTCCATATGCCTACTAGGGCCACAAAATTTCCTTGACCTGGTCCTCACAAACATGGGAGAACACTTCATTTCTCTAGTGTAATGTCCTTACTGGTCTAGTCAGACAATAAAGCTGTCTCATTTGAAATATAAATAACATTTTGGATCCCAGCAAACCCTGGTACTTTTAGGAATTATTCTAAGGGAAATTTCCTATTATTGACAGCCTGAGAAATTTCCAAGCCACCCAACCCTGAGAACACTGCTGTCTTTGCAGAATTGTTCACAGAAACCATGTAAAATCAGGTTAATAGCTGCATTGAGGACCCTGTACCTACCTGGAAAAAGCACATGATAAACTCAAAAAGCAAGCAGCCTTGGTGGAATTTCAGAATCAATTGGCTATATAACAAAAGAAAGAAAATCATGGCAAAAAGTAAGAAGTGCAGTGCCCTGCAAGGTAAAAACTTCCTCATCAATCTAAACAAGCAAAGTAGGAGACTAATCAATTACACCAAAGCTAAGTTGGAGGCAAAAATAGTCTACCAGACCAAGGACAATTGCAATGCCTTCTTCATCTGTGTTGACAACCTCAAAGGCAATGCACAGCAATATGCCAAACTAATTATAAATAGAGCCACCTATACTGAGCTAAAACAAACAGCAATTCTACTGGCTACAAATTTAACTTTAATTTTCTCCCTTCTTCCCCCAGACACCCCTCTGGAAATACCCTCAATCATAACTCCCTCAACTGTCTTTAGGAAACTGATTTTCAATGCACTGTCCAAGACCAAGAACATTGCATTAATGGGCCCTGATAATATCCAAGGTTGCCCCCTTAATAGCAAAACACACAACCTGTCAGAACTACTAGAATCAGTATTTAACCATAGCCTCCAAGCAGGCTTTGCGCCAAGTAAATAGAGAACTGTCACTGTCATCCGACTGAACAATGTTGGGCCATCTATAGACTGGGTTAACTACAAACGCATAAATCTGAGTAGTCTCACATGCAATGCCTTGGGAAGAATTATCATGGAAATAATAAACAATGATAGGAAATCTTCAGTCATTGGATCCAGCCCAGTTTGGTTTTGCCAAGGGCAGGTTATACTCACTCAGTCTGGTGGACTTTGTTGAGAAGATCACCAAAGCAATGGATGATGGAAAAACAGTACATACTGCCTACCTTGACATGTCCAAAGCTTTTAACACAATGCCCCACTCTGCATTGTTGACAAACTCACAAAATTAAATAAAAAAATCCATCGGATAGCTAGCTGACTCATAGACATGATCCAGGAAGTCACGATAGCGGAGTCTACCTTCACATAGAGGTCATTCACTAGCAGAATACCACAGAGCTTGGTACTCCAGTTGCTCCTTCTCAGCATCTATTTCTCTGAGGACAAGGCCAATGTCAAAGGCCTCTGGCTGACCAGATTTGTAGATGATTGCAAACTGTGTGCTGTCATAGAATCATAAATGACACAAATACCCTCTAGGAAGTCTTGACATAGACAAACAACTGTTGCCAGAGCCACAGCCTAAAATTCAATGCCAAGAAATGCATAACAATTTTCTTTAGGATGATGGCTACCCCTGGAAACTGCCAAATTGATAATACACTCTTAAGAGTAGACGCAGTGGTCAGGGATCTGGTAATGCATATAGGCAGCAATCTGGCCATTGACCATCATGATCTGCAGTGGTAAGGAAATTATTCTATATTGCAAAATATATATGGAATCTAGGTCCAAGAAGGTCATTGTTCCACTGTTCTTAGCCCTCAGTACACCAATCAATGTGCACATCACCCCCCCCCCTTCAGTATGTACCTTACCAGACACATGAAATAACTGCAGCATCAACAAAGGTTCCTCACAAAAGAATATAGGGTGTAAACAACATGTTCTGTACCGACCAATTCAAAAACCTGTCCATGTACTTGGTATCCAACAGACTGTTGAGGGGTGATCTATGCCTGGCCTACAAATCATCCTCTTATTCCACTCTGATCTCTTGCATGACAACATTACCCGGCACTGGGATCTAAACCCTGTCTGCAACCTAAGTAGGACACGTTAGAGGAACAGATATACACACCAGAGACTACCTGTTTTCTGTAACAGGCATCCCATCCATGTCAAGCACAGCTCTTCCCTAACCTGCTTCAAGTGTAACTTGGACCAGTGGATGGGAAATCTGAAATTGACCCTGGTCTGACATCAGTGTCTCTAATAGACAGAGGCAGCCTGTAAATGCTTGAACACCCATGTCCAAGTCTACATATACCCAATAAAACAGCCCTAGTATCATCTTGCTAGATACATTTGGGAAGCAAGGCTTGACACGAAAGGTCTTCAGGGGTTGTTATTCTAGAAATCACCTGTGAGCCTATGCATACTTCATCACTCTTCTCTAATCTTGACATAATTCTAAGCAGTTTTTGCTTTCCCTACAACAAACTACACTTAAAGAAAGGAGTTGTATACTTGTTTAATTATCTCTTTCTAGGTCCCCTAACAGCAACTTAGGAGATTTAAGAGGTACTACCTGGCCGATTGCTTTATTAGGTAGGTGAAAGGTCTTTGGTTGTACCCCTTCACTACATTTCTTTCACTAATTAGATGCTGTCTGCTCTACACATTAGCCAGAAAAGAGTATACTGGCTTTGTCTATCTCTTATTTAAACATCTGGATGCCATTCCTCCTTCATTGTTGTTTCTGACCATAGTCAGCTTTGCATTTACATCATCCCTCTAGCAGCCATTCTTTGTAGTGACTCGTACTGCTTCACACTGTGCACTCTGTGATGCATTAATGTTTTCATTTGTTATACTTTTGGCTGCTATTTTACATATCTTCCTTAGGCTATCTGATGTTAATAAAGATGATGCAATAAACACAATGCTTTACTGCAGTCACCCATATCTGAGTTCTCAGGTCAGTTAAATCTGCAGATATCTGGCAACCCAAATTCAGCGAGTCTAATTTTGAAGATTTTCACATGCATCTGTGCCACAAACTGATATGCACAGCTGTAATAACTGCAGAGGAGGGAGAGTTAGAATTAGTGGTACACTCTTTTTACCTCACCTGTTAGGCATATCTGCTCCCATGTTCCACCCAGAATACAAAGCTCCCACACATCTTCACATACCCTAAACCACTTTTTTTTAATATATGCACTTCTTCTCATCTTAAATCAGTTAATATCTCTCCCAATTCAACCAACTAATCTTATAAACCTAATAAGTGCAATAAGTGTGCCTGTTCAAAAGAGATGTTTGTCACATTTAATTGTAGGACAATGTCCACAACTTTAGCTACACTTATATTAGTAGCATGCTATATTCTAGGAAGAAACCACATCTACCATCAGGGACTTTCCTCAAAACTCTGTTACTTTAAAGCATAGTAGCTGTTGTATACAAATCAGTCCCCAGAATATCATTCCAGAACTAATACTTTATAGTATCCCTCTCAACAGATGACAAGTAAACATCCCATTAAAAGTTATACCTAAACTATTTTACCCTCCGCAGATATGGATTAAGTAGCAAATAATATGCTTCTACCTGTGTATTCTAAAATTCTTTATATATCAGGGCATCTGCCATAACTCAGAACATGGTATTCCAACTAACTCTTTCCTAACTTAAAGCCTTCCAACCCTCCTACATCCAACCATTCATAACAAGGTAAAGAACTGAAATGTGCCACCTAAATCCACAAAGCATGAGAAATAAAATTGACAAAATAGGAGCCTGAGTATCACAATCAATTGTTGGCTTCCTTGCTATCACTGAAACCTGGATTAGTAATCCAGCCTGCCTATCAACATATATTTGCAACAATTGCAAGATGTGCCAAATAATAAAGCAGGAACGAACTCCTAAGGCTGCACCATGACCTTAATAAAATAATCCAAAATTCTCAACCAAATTAGTAGTCAAAAATCCTGTCACAGATAACTCCCTTATATAACCACACTAGACTGTAGCAATAAGCAACCATCTTAAGTTGCCTGTAGCAGTTGCTTATTTTCCAAATTCATCTCATCTAAGAATCTCTAAAACTATTATAAACAACATTCTGAAGCTTAGCAATAGTAGCAGAATACTTATTACTGGTGATTTTAATATCAATAATGTTGGTCCACAAGGTAAATAAATTACATAATTGCTAATTCGTCAACTTAACACAACTAGTGACTATCCCAACTAGGCCTAATCTCCTTCTCATAACAGCAATCTCTTGACTGTTTTAATAACCAACATTCTTTATCATATTAGAAACATGACCATCTCCCAGTCCAAGCCAGTATTGACTTTAAATACCTAAATTACCATCAGTAACAATTATGAGCCACACTGCATCAAAATCTAAATATGCCAACATCAATGGCGACCTCAGGTGTGTTAATTGGCTGTATTACTACACTGCTCAAACACCTACTGATGGCCCTCAACATGTTTAATAATTTAACACAATACTAGACAAATACTTCCCATACTGACAAAAGCAAATAAAGTGATACCACGTCCCCCAAATAACTCCTAATATCAGTACACTGATGAAAGAAAGAAAAGAAAGAAAGAAAGAAACAACATTTGGAGGAACTGGGAAGGACCAATAATCTGCCATGACACCTATATTTTTAAAGAAATGTGAGGTATTGACCAAAGACACTAAATCCAATTTCTTTATAAGAAAACAACCATAATGGCTTCTCAACCAATACATTTCTGGAGTATTATAAAGGAAATAACTTACTGTGAAATAATAACTCAAAAGTATGAGCAGTAATCCCTCCAACAGAATGAATTCTTCTGACCTGTGAAACAAAAATTATCTTCGTGCAAACCTTCTGCTTAAGAAAAATAACTTTCAAATCAATGAATGAACTATTTGAAAAACTTAAAACAAAGGGAAACCCAAACAAATGCAGCATTCACCCCACCTTTTTCTGGATGGTGGCTAGAACATAGCTGAACCCCTAACACACATATTTGACCTCTCCTTCACATCAAAAAGCTCTATAAAATTATTCAAACATGCCATAGTTATACCTTACCCCATAACAAAATGTTTTAAAAGCCTAGTCTACAACTAGCTGCTAGATCCCCTAAATAATTATGGTAGACTAACAGATACCAAACATAGATTCATATCTGGCCCCACTGTTTTAATGATTATCTTCACTGTAACAGACTAAATCTGGGCTGTAATGGAAAACAATAAAGCTAAAGATACCATTTTCAGAGATATTAGCAGGTTCTTTCATAAAGTGAATTATAGTCTTCTGCTGAATAAATGAAACTTTATGGTTAGGGCCAGACATTACTATTTGCATTCAAAATGATCTGACTAACAGGGCATTTAACATACACTGAGGCAACATTTCCTCTGATTAAGGTACATTTGCATTAGGATTCCCTGGGGCGTTGTGCTTGTACCAGCACTATTGTCACTCTACATTAATGATATCACTGGGCATATTTCTACTAGCAATAACTATCCTGCACGCTGATGACATAATTCTGCATCATGCTGTAGCAACTACTTCCAGCATCCAAAAATCACTTGAAAGAGAGCTCTTCTTACGCTGCAACTATCTTACTCAAAATTACCTTAGAATAAATATCAGCAGAACTGCAACCATTCTCTGTTATGTATGCACTCACAAAAGTAAAATAAAATAAAATAAAGTTTAATAAAATAAAATAAAAATTATAAAACTGATCACTATAAATATCTTGCCCTCAGTCTTCAAACTGAACTAATTGCAGTCTACTCGGCTATAAAAATCTTAATCCCAAAGCAAGAAAAGCTGTGGCAAGGAATTTATTTTTGTTACCTAGACATGAATATATCCTTCCTGTAATCACTGTATTTCCAGCATGGAACACCTACCACATACCACATTCAAACAACTACAAATTGTATACACGGGTTCATGCATCTCTCTCCCAGTCAGGAACATCACTGTGTATCCCTACAAAAACCCAACTGACTGCCTTTCATAGCTCAGGCAGCCTTCTTCTTTCTACCTTCACTTTCAGGCTCATATATGAAAAGCAGTGCCCCTCCTTATCCAGCAAAATTGCTTTGAAATCCTCCCCTTGTTGTCTTTGAATCCAAAATGATGTAATGTCCTTCTGAATAACTGGATGCAGTCTAGTACTTGGAAAAAAAAGTTTCACCAATACTGCACCAGTCAAATAGCATAGTCTCCTGACAAAGCATTAAAATAATAGAATATAAACAAGTTAGAAAAAAATAGTGAAATGCATAAAGAACACATGCAAATGAAACTGTTTATACATACAGGATAAACTGTCCACTTAAATTAATTAACCTGATCCCTTTTCCTTTCATTAATCTTCACCCTCAGGACCCCACTTGAAGGGAATATTGTGATCTTGTAAATACTGTATCTGCAATGCATGTAACACAGTAATCATCACTAAAAGACAATAACAGATACAAGAAAACAAAATTAACTAGAAAACTCCTTTCTTACTTTCTGCCATGACTATTCTGTAATCCTTATAGACAGTCCCTTGATATATGTCTGTACTATAAAAAACGAATGCACTCTCTCATTGCACGCTTGTGACAATGTAATTCAAATGCCATGAGATGTAATGAAGCTACTGTCACTCTGCATCTTATTTAGTAATTATTATAACCATTTTTATTATGCTTCGATTGATAGTTATTGCTTGTTGCTTTTCCGTGTGACTATGTGATTGTAACCCTGGCTGAGCCTGCAATTGGCCGTTCTGCAATCAGTACTCTACCCCAGTAACCAAATTATAGATGAATAAAAATGAAATAAAATAAAATAAATAAATAATATATCCAGGGTACCTGCACATCAAACATGTTGATATGATGGAACAAAAGCCAAAAGCATTTTGCTAGCTGTTACTAAGGGATAGTTGGACTTCTACATATTTTCAAGGTCAGAGAATTGGCAACTATTTCTTTCAATGTGTTATAATCTTTGTGTGCTTTAAAGGTGTGTCATGCCCTTTTAGAAGAGTTATTATATCCTTAAGTATTAGGCCTCTAACCTGCTTCAGATACCTCAGTCAGAAGGCATCAGCAGTTCTGCATGTACATTTCATATTAAGCACAGCTGAGCAGTGAGTGCCATGGTTACCTATTACAACCGCAAAACCGCAATTGCGCAAATAAGGAAACGGCGACACATATTGAGCGAACCGCAAAAACACCAAACATCCTGAAGCACAAAATTCGAAATGTATAATCGTCATAGTTAGCCCCTCTCTGGTATAGCTCCTTAAGGTAAGTGTGCAATAGTTACGGACCTTTGGGTTAGGATGCATGTTAAGGTAAGTGCATACAAAGTAATATATGTAAGCTTTAGTTTAGGGTTAGAAGTAGGGTTTTGTTAAGTGTATGTGTGTGGATTATTTACTTTGTTTGGGTATAGCTCCTTAACGTAGTTGCACAATAGTTACAGACCTTAGGGTTAGGGTGCGGGTTAAGGTAAGTGCATACATAGTTCTATATGTGAGCTTTAGTTTAGAGTTAGAAGTAGGGTTTTTTTAAGTGTATGCATGTGGATTATTTATTTTGTTTGGGTAGGTAGTACATAGTGGGTGGTGGGGTTGGCCAACTATGCTGATTTGACATTTTGAATTTCGTGGTTTTGGATGTTTGGTGTTTTCACAGTTCGCTTAATATGTGTCAATGTTTCCGTATTTGAGGTTTTGCGGTTTTGATATAGACCTGAGTGCCACTATGACCCTTGATCTCATCCATAATTCTGTGCATAGCTATAGCATAAACAGCATGATTACAGATTTATATCATATGAATTTCAGCTTGGTGCTACTCCTGAGTTGTAGCCAAACATAATTCAGGACGTAGAGATTTATAATCATTCTAGCCAAGGTACAGCCATCAAGGAATTATGGACAGGGTTTGAAGGGTCATAAAGAGCATGTTATTCAGAACAGCAGGTCCAGATATGAAATCTACAAGCAGAATTTGTGAAAACTGGCTTTAGTTATACTGGTACATTTGGCAAGTAAATATACCTTATGTTTTAATAATATAAAACGTCATTTAAGAGACTCTGCAGTCATTTAAACGAAAAAAGATTTTCCATTGAAAAGTATTCCACAGATTGGGAACAATGTACCAAAAGGCTAACAACTGCATTTCACTCATCCTAGCAATCACATGGGGACCACACATGACCAGATCAGGCATTGTAAGCAGGTGTGTAGAAAGCCACCATCCTGTATCATCTTGCATGTAGTACGTTAAAAATAGACACGAACAAACGACCATTGACTGTAATGGGATAACGTCAGCATTTGTTTAATTTGAATTTTATCTTGTGTGTTTTGCAAAGGACGAAAATATCAGTGTCACTGTTTGAGTAACTAGGGAGTCAAGAGAGCTACATAGTCATGGAAAATGTACTTGCAGCTGTATAAATCCATGTTGACCTCATTTAAGAATTGCTAACTTACTGTATTTAGGAAGCATTTTGTATAGCAGAGTTCAGTTCCTCAGTGCCATTTATTTGTTTTCCATTACCATTTACATGTCAATTGCTTAGCAGTAGTTAATAGGTCACCATCAGTTACTTCCATCTAAATTACTCCTAGCTATATAAAATAGCAAATACAGGAAAGTGCTGGCTAGGAACTTAATTGCTCAGAGAGACGAGTAGAAAGTCGGTATTCAGGTGGCCTGCATTCAGTTTTCACTTGTCACATAATCCCTTTCACATTAACATATGGTGTTTTTCAAAGGCTTAACAGCAGGTCAAGCTGTTCCATTGATTCTTTTCAGTTACAAAGACATAGCCATTTCATTTGTATACTTTATAGAGTCAGAAGTCATAAAATAGATGTTATCTTATGTGACAGTCTTGCTGTTTAACAAGGAATCGTTCTGCAAATGCATCTACTGTCAGTCCCTCATAGAAGAAAATACTGTTACTGTGAAAAAGGAGTAAATGTAAACATGTAAATACATTTTAATGTGTATTCATCTTTCCTAGCCAATGAGATGTAATAAAGTTTTCAAATAAGGTATTACAATAGTGATGCCATATCCGTGAGATTCTAGTCATAATTGAAATTAAGCTTCTGTTACTATTACTTAGGGTTGTTATAATTTAAGACACATGGACTTCAGTGTCTTAACAGTGAAAATTGACAACACAGACAAAATACACACTTTTGAAAATCAGCTACATCAAACCTACTTTTTCTTCTTAGATTTTCAGTGTCATATATCATGAAGCAGTGCGGCCATGTCACTTTGCAGATGCACAAGTCCGAACCTTGTAGCTTGCTTCAAAATGTGGAAAATTTGCCTAGTGTAAAATGTTCACAGAAAAAAAAAATCTGTAGTCTTACTTTCTTGTTTTAAAGAGAGTACATGGTCAGCTCATTGTATGCATACTCAGTATAAACTATAGCCATGGTACATGTGGTAGCATAACTGAATCCTTTAATATCATGAAAGCATGCAGAATGGTACTTTCGACTGGATCAGTGCATCAATGGCCCTTACTACTGTGCTATGTATGACTGCTGCATTCTGCTTCATGCATCCCTCAGTAGCTGAGACTTCCTGTGGCAAGGGGCAGTGCAGAAACTCACACAGAGTAGCAGGCTAATCTCAGAATCATCTCATACTGGAACATTGAAGTATTACATGATGCTACAACTTAAAATTGGCATATGGTAGGAATAATATCATGGTGGTATGGATATTATAGTGAGAATTATTACAGACCAGTTAGGTTTGATTCCAAGAGTGACACAAAGGCCAGAACAGAATAAACTTCAACCATGACTTGCAACCCTCCTTGATCAGATTATACAGTTTAATTAATGGCAACCTCTTTATTATTTTGAGTTGTGTGATTACTGAGCATGGACGTTTTGATCACATGTCAGAAGTAGTCAATACATCAAAGCAGGCATTGCTTAGTCTATAAGGAGTCAGTCAAGGTCATTCATTAAAATGAGGCTACATCTTTGTGTATTTATTTAACTAGATGTTGTTTCAGTATAAATAGATTATGTTTATGTTCTAGGTATGTTCCTTAATACTGAATGGATATCGGAAATTCACTTTGAATTGTAACTTCCATGTTTAAACTGATGTTTTGATGTTTTTTTTATTTATTTATTAAAAGTTCTTTAGTTCTGTTTTTATGTTTAAATACTGGGTCTAGTCTAGTGCTTGAAGTATTCATTCACTCAGAAGGGACTTATAGGATAATATCCCTGCAGAGGGATGAATTGCCGTTTCTGTTTGGCTGCTCAAATTGTTCTACATTCCCACATTGCATAATATAAGACTGTACTCCTTCATTGCCAGTCACAAGAATGAGAACACAGCCATGTTGGCTCTCATTAGTACAACAGGCAGCACATGTCTTTGATGCTGGACAATCATGACACTGTTGATTCAATTGCTATCAACCATACCAGTGAATACACAAACTAAAAGACAAAACCTAAGGCTGTTTAAACCCTTCTGTTTATTGATATAATTAAAATAAAACTAAACTCCGATAAGCACTTTCTTCCCAAAATAAAAAGTACTGAGACTTCTTCAGATAATGAAAAGTCATATGACCTCCACTTTTATTCCATCCCAAAATCAGCTTAAAGAGTATGACTCAATTTGGAGTCAAATGTTTTAAAGGGCTATACCCGGTAAAATCGCCTCATCTGTTCCAAGCCCTTAACTTAAGCAAACTATTAAAAGAGATATTTTCATTTAAACCCAGTGGCATAGATGCATCCAACAAAAGTTGCCACCATAATTCCTGAATGTTCATAATTAGTGACCATGCACTGCCTCTTGGATTAGTACTAACCTTCTCAAGAACAGCAAACTGAAACATGATTGTTGTTCCTTTCAATATGCCAGTATAATGCATTAGCTGACTTTTCTCTATTTATTTCATACATATGCTCATAATTTTATTTTAATTATATCAATAAATAGAAGGATTTTAGCAGTGTTTGGATTCAATTCTTATACCAAGTGCTTGGAATTATTTTCCAGTATTAATACTGCAGTGCAACATAACAGGAGGTATGACACTTGAGTTTGTGGTACTTTGAATGGGACATTAAATCAAGGTACCATATGCCTGAGTCAGTGGTATGTCAAGTGGATGTAAGATATCTCACAAAATGTAGTTTGTGTCCTCATGACATATCCCAGACATAATAAATATGTTTTTTCTGTTTTCTGTTAAGGTAGAGATAGTATTACAAATTATTATCTTCTCTGAATGTGTGTCAAGGAAGTGTAATTGTTTCTTTATCCTTTGAATTATTCTGACTTGTGCAGACTGTAAGATGCTAAACAAACTAAAAAAAAAACAAGATGTTCATGGTGCATGTGCATTTTCTAAAGTTTTTCCACTAGAACGTAGGTAAACTGCAATACTTTTCTATGTTTTCATAGCTGTAGCATCTCAAATTATATACCGTAGTCTTTCTTAGGTATTCTAGCTGTCAGTAAGTCTAGCAGCCCTGCTCAGTCATCATTTCACAACTGCAAAGTGGAAGGGTCAGTAATACAGACAAAAGCTACTTATAGCATTGCATACTTTCCTTGATTTTCTACAGCCATATGGATAAAAGCAACACTTAACTGGCCTAAAAGAAGCACACTTGACAGTTTGATAACCAAGTGATTCAATGCTACTCATCCTTGTTTCTTCATATTAAGAGTTAAGATTTCTCCAGCAATGAAAATCATTTTAGCTGGTAATGGAAGTTTTATAACCCTTTACTGACTTCACACAACACAGTGTCAGGATATAAAATTATGGATGGTATCAAGCAGAGAAGACTACATAAAGTTTGTTATAAGGTGTGTTTCATATAAGCTGAAATAAATCATTTCTGAAATATCGCTCAATATGAATAGAAAAAAGATGGTATTCTCATGATCTCTGGAGATAATATATAAATGAAGACAATGATAAGTAATGAAGAGTTTCTGAACATTCAATTAGATTACAAAAGAGGGAAATGGCTATAGGATAAAGCAAACTACACTGGAAGGTATCATTTCCTTTAAATTGTAACGCAACATTAAATAGAGATTTGTCAAAAGTTAACTAAGCAATAGTTATGGTCTAATGTAGATACTGGACATAAAGTGAATAGAAATATGCTGAAGTTGCCTTAAAAGACCATGTTCAACAAATCATCTCATCTAATAAAAAGATGACTGTTTGAGAAAGCTCAGACTACATTAAAATTATTAAGAACAGATCTACAAAGCCTATAGCCACAGCATGCATTTCATCAGTTATTTTTTGGAAATTCAAATATCCTAAAATAGTAAAGTATTTTCAAGATGAAGCAATCTGACACATCTCTTATTAATTTATTTAAGCAACAGACTTTAAGACACAGTAGTGCTAAATTCATCAAGTAGGTTATCAGTCACGGTATCATAGATTATTTCTGGAAAAAAAATGCTTTCATTCACATAACCACTGAATCTGTTAGGGGGTAAAAGTGTTAACTAATTCTCATATAATCAGTTCTCTGCTTTTGATTTGTATATTTAATATGCACAATGACTTGTCAACCAAAATCAGTCCCCTATGTTTCTGCTACCGTAGGAACATTTGCCCACATTCCAATAACTACATTAGTGCTATTGTTTCTTAAAGTACAATTACTTTTGTGGTAATTAGTTTTAACTTGCTCCCCATGTGGTTCCTTGCTAATATTTCTTAAAGTATAATTAATTGTGTGATACTTAGTTTTGTCTTGCTTCTCATGAAGGAACCATAATTATCTAATAAATGGAAAGAAGTGAAAATGGCTTCAGCAATACCTTCATTTCTTTGTCAGAAGGGTTGTCTGTCATTTTAATCAATATCTTTGTACTTTTTAGAGGTTCTATTCCATCTCAGTGCAGTAATAATTACATTGCCTGTTAGAAAATACACTAACTATGTATGCAGTTACTAAACTTTTGTGTGGTATGCATTTTAAAATGCAGTGTAAGGTTTCAACCAGACTGGCCTATGTTACGCATTGACTTAGTCTGTACATTATTTTTCTCTTTTCTGCAAAAGTGTTATGTTTAACTTTCCATCACTTTTAATTTGAAAATAATTCATGTAATATTTAACCTTAAATCAGACAAAGGAGATATGGTCAGAATAACAAATTTAATTGGACTTCTTCCAGTTTAATTACTTGTGAAATCCTCATAGATGTTTGGTGATCTTTTCTAGATTTTTTTCAATGTAGTAATACTATATTTTTACTACTTCTTATTGCAAGAGCTTATTTTAGTTTAATGATAAGTCAAACTGTTGTGTTTTTATTTTTGTATTTTGTTTTACTTTATATGCTTCTGTGTAAGAAATACTTAACACAGCTTAATGTAATAGATCTTCTGCATGGTAATTCAGCCATTTTTCTCAGGTAATTGTCTATGATCCTTTCTTTTGTAGTACAGTTATTTTCCAAAATAATGCATTTTGAGGCATTAGTTTTTTTTCCCCTTTTTGGTCCAATCTCCCCTTGCTGGCTATTGGATACTGGTATCCCAGTCACTCTGTGGAGTCATTTTTTCCACTGGGTGAGAGCTGTTCAGCCCATTCATTCAGTGGGGTAAGAGTCACTCAGACTGGAAGTGGGAGCCATCGTCTGCATTTTGGTGGGGACAGTTTTCTTTGTTAAGCCCTGCTTTTTTGGCCACCTACTACTAACACAAATGAGACACTCTCAAAATTGTACCAGTCTACCTGCGACATGTAAAATAAACACCATGAGTTTGCTCATGTGATAGCTGGTGATTTTAATTAGGCTGATCTAATGTCAGTACTCCCCCATTACTGCCAGCATATAAACTTTCCAAGGGGTAGGATTACCTTGGATAAAGTGTACACCAATATAAATCAAGCCTACAAAGCAGTGCAGCAACTTCACCTTGGCAGCTTGGATCATCTTTCTATCATGCTGATGACTGCTTATAAACCTGCCCTGGTTAGGGAGAAACCCCTGTGAAACAGATCAGGATTTGGCCTGAAGGAGCATTATCAGCTCTCTGGGATTCTTTTGAGTGTACTAACTAGAACATTTTCAAAAAGGCAGCCAGAATGACCAGCACATCGACCTAGATGAATACACTGAAGCAGTGATGGGCTGCATCATAAAGTGTGTTGATGATGTCGCACAGATCAGAAGCATCATTGCAAGAGCTAACCAAAAGCCATGGCTTACAAGTAAGGTCTATGACCTTCTGAAAGCATGGAATTCAGCATTCAGGGCAAATAACAGGGAAGCCTTAAGTGTGGCAAGGGCAAAGTGAAAAAAGGCATAAAAGAGGCTAAGAGGGAATATGGGAGTAAGGTACTAAACCACTTCCAGTACATGAGGTATACCAGATGGTTGTGGCAGGGTATACAACAAATTATGGACTATAAAATGAGAGCTGCAAAATGTGATGATAACACTGACTTCCTAGACAGGCTGAATAACTTTTTGTGGAAGATTTGAGGAGACGAACATCACAACTCTGCAATGGTTACACACAGAGGAGTATGATGTAGTATTCAGCCTTAGTCTGATGGAAGTAAAAAGGGTGCTACAGAAAGTCAATCCCAGAAAGGAGACTGGTTTCAATAATATCTTGGGCAAGGTATTAAAGAGCTGTGCAGACCAACTACGTACAGTACTCATGGATGTATTTAACACCTCACATGGCCTAACAAAGATCCCTTGATGTTACAAAGTAACAAGTATCATCCCTTTACCTAAAAAAGCCTCACCCTCCAGCTTGAATGACTTCAGGTCTATTGTACTACCATCCACAGTTATAAAATGCTTTGAGAGGCTAGTCAAGAAACACCTGTCTGCAGAACTACCATCAACTTTTGATCCACTGCAGTCTGCCTACAGAGAAAACAGATCCATGGCTGATGCAATAGCAGTCGGATTGCATCTTGTTCTTGAGCATCTAGAGAGTAAGGACAGCTATGTGAGAATGCTATTCATCGACTTTAGCTCAGCATTTAACACAGTTGTCCCTATGCAAGTGATCAATAAGCTAGTACATCTGGGCATCAGGAAAAGCCTCTGCAACTGGATCCTGGACTTTTTAATTAACAGGTCATAGAAGGGTTGTTTGAGCAAGAATACCTCTAGGAGCATAACACTCAACCCAGGTGTTCTTCAGGGTTGTGTTCTCAGCCCTCTATTGTTTACTATCCTAACCGATGACTGCGCAGCAAACTTCAGTACAAATCATATCATGAAGTTTGCTGACAACACCATAGTCATAGGTCTCATCAGAAGAGAGGATGAGAGTGCATACAGAAAAGAGGTTAACACATTGATTGCCTGGTGTGCAAGAAACAATCTTGACCTGAATGTAAGTAAAACAAAAGAGATCATCACAGAGTACAGGAAGAGGCAAACACCCCACAGCTCATGATTAGCTTCCAGATTGTGGAAAGGGTAAGCAGTACCAAATTTCTCAGAGTTCATATCTCTGATGATCTCTCTTGGTCTTGGGACACCTGTCACATAGTAAAAAAAGCACAACAACATCTCCACTTTTTGAGAAGCCTCAAAAAGGTGAAACTACCATTGTCAGCACTTTCCATCTTCTACAGAGCAGCAATTAAAAGCATCCTAGCATCTAATTTTTCAATATGGTATGGGATCTGTTAGATCACAGATAAGAAATCGCCACAAAGAGTGGTGAGAGTTGCTGAGAGGATAACTGGCACTAGTCTGCCCACAATCCAGGATCTTTATACATCAAGGAGCCTAAAGGGAGCCACCAAAATACTAAATGATGCAACTCATCCTGCAAACAGTTTATGAGCCTGTCATTGGGTAAAGGATACCACAGTATTCAATACAAGACAACTAGATTCAAAGACAGTTTTTATCCGAAGGTGATCAGACTTCTTAACTCCAACATTAGGTCTGATCATTAACAGGTCAGGATGTTGGGACTTCCCATTCAATGTGCAATATTATTTTATCCATTATTTATCAAGCCCAGCCAACCATTATAATTTATACTACTAACCCAGGTGCAATATTTTTTCTTCAGCTGCTACTGCTATGTGCTTGTTCACCCATAATGTGTTACATGGTTCATGTGCAGTACTATTACTTGAACTTTGCTGCTAGATGTGTGTTTTTAGTATCTTAACAAGTGTGTGTTTCTAGGAATATATGTAGCTCTATACTTAAGTATAGAGTTGATTTATAAGATGGTGGTAGTAGTATTATCATATGTTGTCTTTGTTTTAAATTATGTCTTTCTGTGCATGTGGTTTCTTTTTTGTCTGTCCCATGATGAAATGATTGCATGGAATCTCATTTAATCTACACTTGTGTAGATATAAATGACAGTAAAGTTACTTTTGACTTGACTTTCTTTGCACTTCCCTGTTCACGTCTAAGCACATAGCAGGCAGTGAACCTTTATTAGGCATGCCCATGCTTCTGAGTGTGATGTAATCAAGTGATTCTGCCTCTTCTTGCAGATTGCTCCTCCCTCTGATCATCAGGCTCCATGGGGGATACTGAACAATATAATGCATACCTAGACTCATAATTCCCACCAGTCTCCAAAAAAGAGGCAAGCAGACTATGCCTCATTAGTTCTCTCCTGCCCTATGCATATGTGTTGAGATCATAGAGGTCTTGCCCCTGCCATAAAAAAGGTTATTTGAGGGTCACCAAAACACTGACTTTTAGTGTAACGTATCTGCAGTCATTAGATATGCAGTAATTGTTTTTAAGAAGTCAGCACCAAGCAAAGGGAATTAAGAGCAATGTGGGTTGGCCAAAAACACAATACATATCAAAACAAATAAAAAACTACTTTATGAATATTAGAAATTCTAACATTAATTGCTCAGAAATAACATCCTTAAAAGCTGATAACACTTTAACTGACAATGCTGCACAAACAGTGGAAATGTTTGCAAATCATTTTTCCAAACAGGTGACAGGAAGTTTAAAACAGAAATCAGTTCCAATAGATATCAAGCCATTGGTATACCTTATTATAACTGAGAAGTTAGTTATTGAGTCTTTTAAGAAAAATCAGTGCATATGGTTCGGCTGAATCCAATGAATGAAACTGGTATTTTTTGACATAGAGGCATTCACTTTTAGCACCAGTTCTAGCACCACTGTTTCAGAATTTTCTGAAAACTGGGTTTGTCCTTAATACTTGATAAAAAGGCTATCATACCATTATATAAAGCAAGGATTGCCTTAGAGACAAGAAGTTACAGACCAATATGTCTCAGATGCATATTAGGAAAGGTAGTTGAAAGAGCTTTCTGGAATTTACTTTCCCCCATGAGGATGCAGGGATATAATTTAACATTGTTTTTGTTCAGGCAGATCATACAGCACAAATTTAACAAATTTCTAAAGGCCAGATATAGACTCCTTGGGGAATAAGATAGTTGGATATGTAATTTATCTTGACCTAGCAAAAACTTTTGATTCAGTTTCCACTCTGCAATTTACAAGGTTATGGAATGTTGTCACCCTACTGGAGGCATTGTTAACTGGGCCCAGCCATGGTTACATGATAGAGAATCATGTTAAGATTAAGTATAATTTGTCACAATATTTTCTAATAGGCAGAGGTGTTACCCAATGGTCTGTTTTAGGATCAGTCTAGTTTAATGTCATTGTAACAGCATTGCCATCTTCAAACTATTACTGTTTACAGAAGTTTACAAATGGTGAAAATATAGTTGTAATGGTGACTTTCACAAGAGATTAAGGAAAGCTACACAAATTTATAGACATGCTACGTGCCTAGGCAGATCATAGTGACACATGACTGACTAATTTTAAAATGTGGCCTAGTTCCATAGTGCAGACAAATAACTCTGACACAAGCAACCAGAGTTTGATTAGGAGTCCTGGCACTAGGGGAGCCAGGTGGGGGGAAAAATGACATGGCCCATTTGCTCACAGGCATTCAAAGAGGTGCAGTTTCCTTGTTGGAGACATTGGAAACCACTGCCAAGTGCTTAGGCTGGGAGAGGAGCAGGGCTACTTGGTAGTAAGTTCTTGTGGAAGTATGGAAATTCAGTCAATCTCTTCCTCCCTTAATTTCCTACCAGGCTCTCCCCCCGTTTTACCTGTACTTACTGCCCAGAGTGGGATATTGAAAACCTCTGTGCTGGAACTGGACACAGAGTACTGTTACCATCTGTCTAGTCCACTAGAGCTCTGGTGCTGGCATTTTCTAACCTGGGTTTAGCCAATGTAAGAAAGATCTGAACACAACATCAGCTGATATACCTTTTATACCACTGATGTCCATGCATAATAGTGGGTGAGAGTTAGTCAAGATTCAGGTGAGAAGATAGAGTTCTGGAAGTCAAGAAAGCCAGTTAGGCTATACAGGAATACCATATCAACACTGTAACAGTGAATATACATACCTGAGCACCTACATTTATAGTAAGCCCATAATACAGCTGCACTTTCTTTTAGATACAGTACTGGGAATCCAGTTAATGATACAACTGCATTTTCTTTTAGATACAGTGCTGGGAATCCAATTAACATGCACAAAAATAAAAGTTTCTTTAAAATCAAGCCTATGTTTATATAGTATTTGAACCTTAACCCCTGCACTGGTTCCCTGTTGTCTGACACAAATAAAGAACAGTTTATTTTATTTTATTTTATTTTTTTATTTTGATTTTGTTAAACTGGATATAGTTCTTATCCCAATGGCCTCATTTCAGTCTCAGTACTGGGTAAACAGAATAGATACATGGCATTATATACAGATTGAAAGACAAAACAATGTTCACATATATATTGTATACTATGTGAATATCAGAGTTGGCTTGAGGGTCTACAGGTCAAGTCAAAGTCAAAGTCAAAGTAAACTTTATTCTTCTTCTTTCGGCTGCTCCCATTAGGGGTCACCACAGCAGATCATCTGTTTCTATTTCTTCCTGTCCTCTGCATCTTGCTCTGTCACACCAACCACCTGCACATCCTCTCTCACCACATCCATAAACCTTATCTTAGGCCGTCCACTTTTTCCTGTTACCTGGCAGCTTCATCCTTAGCATCTTTTTCCCAATGTACTCTGCATCTCTCCTCAGCACATGTCCAAACCAACATAATCTTGCCTCTCTGGCTTTGTCTCCAAACCTTCCAACCTGGGCTAACCCTCTAATATAATATTCCTAATCCTGTCCACCCTCGTCACACCAAGTGCAAATCTTAACATCTTGAACTCTGCCACGTCCAGCTCTGCCACCTGCCTTTTTGCCAGTGCCACTGTCTCCAACCCATATAACATAGCTGGTCTCACTACCCTCTTGTAGATCTTCCCTTTCACTCTTACTAGTACTCACCTGTCACAAATCACTCCTGACACTCTTCTCCACCCACTCCATCCTGCCTGTACTCTCTTCTTCACCTCTCTCCTACACTCACCATTACTCCGAACTATTGATCCCAAGTATTTAAACTCATCCACCTTCGCCACCTCTACTCCTTACATCCTCACCATTCCCCTATCCTCCCTCTCATTCACACACATATATACTTAGTCCTGCTGATCTTCATTCCTCTTCTCTCTAGAGCATATCTCCACCTGTTCCCTACTCTCACTACAGATCATAATGTCATCTGCAAACATTATAGTCCACGGGGACTCCTGTCTGATCTCGTCGTCATTCAAATTTACACCACAGTGTAGCTAAACAAAATTGTGTTGCTTTGTTCTCTGTACAAGGACATACATAGAGAAAAATATTATAGTAAAAAGTAATTTGACATCACAAAAGCATAGCATATAAATAGAAATAGATAGAATAACATATAGATGTTGCACAGTGATTATTGTACTCTCTTGAACTTCACATATATGGGTGCATGTGAAGAACAGACAGAATTCCTATTCAAATATGGACAATGACTATCTATATCACACTCATGTGAACTGAGTAAAATTAGTAAAATTAGTACAATATGCTGAGTCTGTAATGTGTACTATTCTTGATCAGAGAGATATATACATGCCTAAGTAATTTGGGGGGGAATGAAAGAGCTGACTTTCTTCTGGTTCGCCTGTTGACAGAGTCCAATAGTCTAAAGAATAGGGGAAAAAAAACTGTTGTTCTGCCTGGAAGTCTTGCAGTGCATGCTTCTGTATCTTCTACCTGAGGATAGGCAGGAGAACATGCCATTTGCAGGATGAATAAGGTCATTTGTTATCTTTCTGGCTCTTCCTATGCAAGTGAGTCTTGTACATGTCTTCCAAAGGTGTAAGTAAAGAACCAATGATTTTCTTTGCTGCCCTTACAATTTGCCTGAGAGCTCTATGGTCAGAGACATTACAATTCCCATACCAGACCATGATGTTGTTGGTTAGGATGCTCTCGATGGTGCCCCTGTAGAATGCTTGGAGGATGGACTGCTTTAAGTTTGCTTTTCTCAGTTTCCTTAAGAAATGCAACTATTGCTGCACTTTTTTGACAGTATAATTGGTGTGCTGTGTCCAGGACAAGTCCTCTGAGATGTGTATTCTTTGAAGTTTTATGCTGTTAACCCTCTCCACTAACATCCCTTTTATCTTTAGAGGCTTATGTACTTCCTGAGACCTTCTGAAGTCCACAATGAGTTCTTTGGTTTTACTGACATTCAACGCTAAGTTGTTGCTATCATAGCAGTCTATCAGATGTTTCACCTCACTTCTGTAGGCTGTTTCCTCTCCATTCCTGACCAGGCTTATGACTGTGGTGTCATCTGTGAATTTGGTGATTTTATTGGACTCCTTTCTGGCCATGCAGTCATGTGTCAGCAAGATGAATAATAAAGAACTCAAGATGCATCCTTGTACCCCTGTGTTCAGAGTTATGCTTCCAGAACAGTTGTTGCCCACACAAACCTTTTGAGGCCTGTACATGAAGAAACTCAGTATCCAATTGCATAACGGGGTGTTGATTCCCAGCTGTACTAGTTTCTTTACCAGATTCTGAGCGGAAGCAGTGTTGAAGGCAGAACTGAAGTCAATGAACAGTATTCTGACATATCAGTTTTTACCCTCCAAGTGGGTCAAGGTTTCATGAAGTGCTACAGTGATGGCATCTGTTGTGCAGCGGTTTGGGCTATATGCAAACTGCAGTGTATCTAAAGTTGCTGGTATGCTTGAGGTTATGTGGTTTTTAATCAGTCTTTTGAAATACCTCATCACTGTCAAAGTCAGAGCAACTGGTCGGTAGTCATTTACACTTGGCTGTGGTTTGTTGTGTAACAGAATAATGATCATATACTGGCTGTTGCAGAGAAGTGTTGAAAATGTCTGTGAGCACCAATGCCAATTCTGATGCACAGTCTTTCAGTACCATGCTCACAATGTTATCAGAGCCAGATGCTTTTCTTGGGTTGAAACGTTTCAAGGTTCTTAGGACATCTATTGTGTTTAGGCACAGCACTACTTCATCCTTACTGACAGGGAGTTTTGTTATCCATATCATTGCTGAAGAAGTTATTCAGCTCATTCAACAATTCAGTGCTGTCATCACAAGAGGCTGATGCAGGTTTGTAGTCAGTTATGGTTTGTATGCCCTTCAGTACATGCCTGGTATCATTTTGATCATTAAAAGTGACCCTGGATGTCTCTGCCACAAGTTCTCTTTGCTTCTTTTATACCTTCACTCAGTTTGCCTCTGGCTACTTTTGGGGCTTCCTTGTCCTTGGATCTGAATTCTGCATTTTGTGCTTTTATGAGCTGAAACACCTCATTGGTTAACTAAGGCTTGTAGTTCACCCGAATCATGATGCACTTGGTGGTAGTTACATCATCTACACATTTTGAGATGTAAACTATAATTGACTCTGTATATGCTTCCAGGTCAATTTGATTGTTTGATAAGGCTGCTTCCTTAAACACTGACAAATCTGTACACTTGAAGCAGTCAAGGCTCAGTCCTGGGACCTCTCTTGTTTGGTATATATTTCTCGGAGGTACAGGCCAACATGGAAGGACTGTGGCTGACGAAGTTCGCAGATGACTGCAAACTGGGAGCCATAATCGACTCTCCAGCCGACACAAGCATTCTCCAAAAGGGCCTCATAGAAACAGACAACTGATGCCAGAGCCATGGCCTCAAGCTAAATGCCAAAAAGTGTATAGTCATCCCATTTGGCAAAAACAAAGTGCCCACAAATGACCACATAGGTGGTAATCCATTAAGTACAGAAGAAGTAATTAGGGACCTGGGGACCCAAGTTGATAGCAATCTCTCATTTGACAACCACGTGGCCAAAGTGGTTAAAAAAACATTTTATATAGCCCACCTAATCATGAAGGGATTCACATCTAGATCAGGGGAGGTCATCATGCCTCTTTACTCATCCCTCATCAGGCCCATAATTGAGTACAATGCCCGTTTTGGGATGTACTTTACCAGACACCTGCAGCAACTGGAAAGACCCCAAAAGTACCTCACCAAGAGGATCAAAGGGCTCAAACAGATGCCATATGCTGCCCAGTTAAAGAAACTCCAGCTCTACTCAGTGGCATACCACCTGTTCAGAGGCGATCTGTGCCTGACGTATAAAGCCATGTCCAACCCAGAATTAATGGACATGCTGCACCTCAGAAAACCCAAATCCCATCGAGCTACGCGCTCGAGAGACTTGAACCTCAGCACTGAAATAAATAGGACATGCTGGAGGGACAGATTCATAACCCAGAGGCTCCCTTCACTCTGGAATAAAATCCCAGTCCAGGTTAGGCAGAGTCCCTCATTGACTCTCTTCAAGAGGAATCTTGATGAGTGGATGGGAGATCGTAGGTTTACCCCGGGCATCACTTCTGTGTCACTGTTAGACAGAGGCACAATATACTAACCTCAAAAAAGGGCATAGCAAAATAAATTTAAAATGGGTGGTGAAAGCCAAACACATTCTGGCTAGGCTTATAAATGCCCTAGGGTAGATAGCCTAGTATGAACCTATGAACCTATGAACTTGAAGCAGTCCTGCAGTGCTGACACTGGCACAAGGCTGCCTCCTTAAACACTGACCAGTCCATACACTTGAAGCAGTCCTGCAGTTCTGACACTGGCACAAGACTACCTCCTTAAACACTGACCAGACCGTACACTTGAAGCAGTCATGCAGTGCTGACACTGCCACAAGGCTTCCTCCTTAAACACTAACCAGTCCGTACACTTGAAGTAGTCCTGCAGTGCTGACACTGGCACAAGGCTGCCTCCTTAAACACTGTCCAGTCCATACACTTGAAGCAGTCCTGCAGTGCTGTCACTGGCACAAGGCTGCTTCCTTAAACACTGACCAGTCCATACACTTGAAGCAGTCCTGCAGTGCTGACACTGCTCCCTGAGGCCATAGCCTTATTTGTTTCCTTGTTGTTTTGCCAGATTTTAGCAGTGCCTTACATGCAGGAACCAGCATGATGGCAAGATGATCAGAGTTTCCAAGATGTGGATCTGCCCTATATGCCTGCTTTATGTTGGTGTTTACCTTATCCAGGGTATTCACTCCCCTCAGAGCAAAATTCAAATGTTGATGGTAGTGGGGTAGTACAGACTTTAAGATGGTTTGGTTAAAGTCACCTGTGCAAACTCTGGGTTCATGTTTTGCAGATCATTTATGGGCTTATAAAGAGTAGACAGTGCTTCATTGTTGTTTGCACTGGGTGGAATGTAGACTGCTGTAATGCATACTCCATTAAACTCTCTATCTAAGTAATATGGCCTGCATTTTAAAGAAAGTAATTCAATATTCTCAGAGCAGCATGAGGTAATCACTTCAGAGATCCTACAACTGTTGATCACTTATATACATACTCCCTCTCTGTGTGATTTGCCACAGAGTGATTGAATTCTATCAGCTCTAAATAAAGTAATTTCCTCTACATTTACTGTGTTGTCATTGATACTGGGATTTCACCATATTTCAGTAAACACAAATAAACAACTCTTTCTCACCGCATTTTGTGAAGAGTTCAAGCCTTAAGTAATCCATCTTACTTTCTAGTAAACATACATTAGCCTGTAGTATGGAAGGCAGTGCAGCCCTACGAGATTTATCTTTTAATCTGGTTGTAATTCCAGGCTCTGGCTCCTCCTTTCCTTGATCTTGCACATCTTTTCCTTTTGTTTGCCATTTGCAATAAACGTATGATTAGCCAGATGTTTACATTTCTGGCCATATTCTAGCAAAATACCTAGCTTTAGTAGTTCTTGTAGTACAGGCCTCACTTCTTGTAGCTCATCATACAGACAGCACTGCGAGATTGTAGATACAATTTCTACCAGATTCACTGCATTGTAGCGTAGTATACCTTCATTTCCTGCCTCTATACCTGATTTTGCTGAGGTTTCGGGTGAAAAGCAAGATAGATAATGCACTTCTCTGATGGGATCTGAAGCAGCTGCTGCCACACAGGGCGCCACCATTTTTTCTTTACTAAATACATGATTTTATATACAGTCTGACTGACAAAGGACAATACATACGCACATTACAAACAGAGTGGATATCAGAGTTGGCACATTGAAGGAATCACAATGAAAAGGAAAATCAGACCAAGGTATGTAGAAGGAAGAAGGATAGGAACAGGTTAAGGTATATGACCAGAGACAGCAATTGCATTTCCTAGAGTCTCACAATGTGCATTTATTTCTCATCAGAAAATGGGGTAAGAGGAAAGTTCTATTAATTTCAGTTATCTGAAATGAAGTTCTTGATGCATATACTCACTTGATTATATCTGTAAATGAACCTTAACCAATTTCTAATACCTTTATTTGTTGAGTCCATAAAAAATACTACAGAGGCAGGCTGTAAATGGCTTCAGAATAAAAAACGTCTCCAATTCAGTAAAACCAGTACTGTCTTTAATGCAACACAAGCGCTTTCACTCACAGCTTCTTCAGGTGTATATACATAGCACTAATACCACCTTCTTATATACTCAAATAAAGGCACATGACCAATTAATTTAAAGTCATATAGTCACTAAATACATTATATAACATGACATTAACAAATGACATTTAAAAATAAAATTTAAAAATACATCTAAATATATATATATATATATATATATATATATATATATATATATATATATATACTCTCTCAATAAAAAGAGAATAAATAAATGAATAAATATATATATATATGGCTATCTACGTAATACTCTCTTTTTCAACGCTGGTTTAATGGGCCCACTGTCATTAAGCCCATGACCATAATTTGCCCTTAGCATAATTATCCATTTAGCCTCCACTTCTTCAGTCCTATCCCTGATATCATTATACCTATCATTTACATACACCTTAGAAATTACCATGAACCTGAATTCATGATGTTGCCCTTTATCCAACACATGTTTGGACAATGCATTTATTCTAGAGCCTTTACCAATGTGGTAAATATGTTCCCTAATCCTCTCTCTCAACATCCGGTCCGTTTTGCCTACATAAAAACTATTACAGACCAGGCACATAGCAAGATAGACAACATGAACAGTGTGACACGTGGCATTCACCCTCACCTCAAAAATCTTGCCAGTATCTGGATGTTCAAAACATGTTCCTTCCTTGATGTACTGACATTGTGCACATTTACCACAGGGTCTAGTTCCATGGATAGTTCCCATTTCTACACGCCCCTTTTGTATACATAACCTCCTTTTTAAGTTCTTTTTATTTTTAAACATAAACTGAGGTACATCTCCTATTATCACTAATGACAGGATCTGTTAATAATATTTTCCAGTGTTCATTAAAGATATTAGTGTATCTCCTTATGTCCCTCGTGTATGGAACACATACACTTAATTTATTACCATTACTATTCAGCCTATCCCCCTTCTGTACATTTTTTGAAAAATAGGGTTTAGCCCTAGAATGTCTCAAGTGTTTAACTTCTGTCACACTGTTCTCTATAATGTTCTTCTCATATCCCCTACTCATTAAATCATAACTAGTCATTAACAACTGTTGCTCAAAGTCCTCATTTTTAACACTCAATCTAGAAGCCCTAAAAAATTGATTCTGGGCTACATTTTTGAAGACATATCTAGGATGCATACTATCCCTATATAACAGACTATTTACATGGCAATCTTTCCTATATAGTCTAGTAGACAAAACTCCATCTACTTCTTTCACTACAAACACATCTAGAAAACTGATGCCCTTGTCAGAAAAATCTAAAGTAAATCTCAAAAAACTTGTTGTATCATTAATATATTCCACAAATGCAATCAACTCAGTCTCAGTACCTCTCCATAACATGAAGATGTCATCAACAAATCTTCTATAAAATGCTATCTGATTTTTATAGGGGCTATTGAACACATAGTCCAACTCCCAGGCTAACATAACCGTGTTGGCATAACTGTTAGAGCATGAGCTCCCCATAGCCACCCCATTTTTCTGATGGTATACTTTGCCATCAAACATAAATACATTATTCATCAAAACCACTGTCATTAAATCCTGTATCAAAGCAATCTCATCCTTACTATATAACCCACAGTTATTCATCAATTTCTTCAAAAATTCAACACCCAATGTGTTGGGAATAACCGTAAATAATGAAACCACATCAAGTGTCACTAAAATTAAATTACAACTAACAACTCCTCTAGCGGTACACTCATACAGATCGTGCAAAAACTGTTCAGTATCCCGCAAAACAATACTATGCTCATCAATCATAGGTTTTAACTTCTTATCTAAATAAATTGAAATAGACTCAGTGCACCATCCACTGCCTGAGACTATTGGTCTCATGAGGGGTCTAACTGAGTTCTTGTGTAATTTGGGCAACCCTTGTATCTGTGGTATGACATAATTAGTAGTTGAAAAATACTTAACCAAGTCACTATTCAACACGCCTTGTTCTCCCATATACCTAATCCTGTTACTTATAGATGACACCATATTCTCTACACTTAATAAAGTGATTTGTTGATAAAAACTGGTATCTAGCAACATCTCATTCATTAAACTAACATACTCATCTTTGTCAAAAATAACAATCTGACCACTTTTGTCTGCTGGTCATATTACCAAGTCAGTGTTATTTTCCAAATTATGTAGTGCATCAAATTCATTTTTGCTCAAATTATGTTGTCTATAATTTACCCTTCTCTCATTGTGCACTTTATAGATATCAGATAAACAAATCTGTTCAAATGCATTAACAATAGCTATAGGTTTGGGAATAAAAGTGCTTGGTCTAATAAACCTAAAAATATCAGCATTATCAGTTTGATGGTACATGTATTTTAACATCAAATTCCTAGTGAACATCTTAACGTCAAGGACTATATCTGTAATATTCATGTCTGTTGAAGGTATAAAAGTTAATCCTTTGTTTAACACATTTAACTCAAAATCAGTCAAAATATGACTAGATAAATTAGTTACAAGGGTCTTACTTGTAGAAAAGCACTCTTTATTGTCCACTGATTGTCCATATTGTGCTCGTTCTTTCTCTTGTAACGAGTAATGCTCCTGCCCCTGTGTTGGTTCGTTCGCCTTACTGCCCCCATTCTTTTGGCGGAGCTGTCTCTTACTGGTAGAAGAAAATTTAAATTATAGGAGCGTGTCTCACCTACATTCCGCTCAACTGGAGCCTGTAAGTTCTTCATTGGAACCATCTCAGCCATTTCGTCAACTCTTGGTTGACCCAATACAGGGACACATGGAAAGTCACTCCCTGCCTCCCTGTGTACCTCCGCCACAGTCACAGTTGTTTTCTTTCTTGTACCTATGCTACCATCCATGTCAACGGTCGGATGAACAAGTGGAAACATAGCATTGGTAGCCAGAGATAATTCCTTCTCTTTAACAGCCATAACGCCAACATCCAAAGCCGCCCCCCAAGAGATCATTTATATTGCACATTCATCACATCTCTGTGCAGTAGTGGTCGTCATCACCTCACGTGGCCAGGAAAAGATATGGCCCAATCGGAAATCCTGGCGGTCTCTTTGAAGTTTCTTCATCTTGGTTTGTAGTAATTTATGTTTATAAGAGGAAACATGCTCAATGGTATCAACTAGTAACTTATAAAAGTTTTCACTCACATATTTCTTACGCAATTGTATATATTTATTCTCTACCTCGCCAGTCAGTACCAACTCTTTCCTCTCGGCTGCTTTAACCAACAGTCTAAGATATTCAACACTGGTGGCAATATTCAACTTCTGCCATTCAGTTAGAAGAACATTGTCCCCTTCTACTTGAGCTGGCATTTTAAGCACTCTCAGGCCACGCGGAACCACATTCTCCAAAATACATGCTTCAAGATGAAATTTTTCATACTGTATTCTCGCTAACTCTGACATATCCCTCTCCAATGATATCAGGTCTGCTCTCAATATTAGAAAGTCAAAGTCCACTTCTTCCTCTTTATCAAGGACCAAATTCTCCTGTAGGAGAGGATTCTCCCTAACAGTTATTCTAGACATGAACGACTCAGCACTCACATCTGATACTCGATCCTCAGACATTTCCACTACAGAAGGACTCGTCAGAGGTACATAATCAAGCTCTTTCTCATCGCTGCCATTAGCCATATCCAAGGTGTTCACAGGCAAAAAGCAAAATGTCAATAAAGTAGAGAATAAATGCCCAGTAAACACCAAGTACCTCCACAGACAAAAAGTAGAAAGCTCAGTCCATAAAAAATACTGCAGAGGCAGGCTGTAAATGGCTTCAGAATAAAAAACGTCTCCAATTCAGTAAAACCAGTACTGTCTTTAATGCAACACAAGCGCTTTCACTCACAGCTTCTTCGGGTGTATATACATAACACTAATACCACCTTCTTATATACTCAAATAAAGGCACATGACCAATTAATTTAAAGTCACATAGTCACTAAATACATTATATAACATGACATTAACAAATGACATTTAAAAATAAAATTTAAAAATACATCTAAATATATATATATATATATATATATATATACACTCTCAATAAAAAGAGAATAAATAAATGAATAAATATATATATATATAGATATATATATATATATATATATATATATATATATATATATATATATATATATATAAAAACATTACACTCAAATAAAATCATAAAATTAATTTCATTAGGGCTATCTACGTAATACTCTCTTTTTCAACGCTGGTTTAATGGGCACACTGTCATTAAGCCCATGACCATAATTTGCCCTTAGCATAATTATATAAGTATAAAAACAGAAGTTCTTTTATGAATTGTTGTAACCTGATGAAGCGCACTTTTTAGGTGCGTTCTGTTTCATAATTAAAGATTTTTTACCATCGTGGTGGCTCCAGTAATTTGTTGGAATACTCTGCCGTTGATTTTGCTGGTGCCTTTGGATGATATTGCTGGGTTTCGTGCTTTTGGTTTTAATCTCCTTGCTTTTGTTCCTGGCTCATCAACACGCGATGGATACACCGAATATTGAGCTTGACTACGTTCCGGGTAATACTGATAATGTACCTAATTGGAATGAACTGTTCTATCAGAAAGAAAATCCATTGCTCAATTATGACAACTAGATAAATACTCCGCCAGTGGCTAACACCAACACGGAGAATGTGCAAGAATTTTACTTGGCTTTAAGGAGCTTAGAAAATGATTTGTATAAGCTCCACAGACTAATCTGGCAGAGGAAGCATTTGGAGGCGTGCTTGCACTTCAAGGTCATCCGGCGGCATGGTACTCTGCATGCCGAGTTACGGAGAAGCGCATCCTGAACTCCTACGTAAATGGCAACAGCTGAACTTGGATCTTGGCTACAACTACTTAAAGTTGCTTATTGAATATTTCTTGCCCATAGAGGAGAACCTCATAACCAAAGTTGAAGGTGAGCACAAAGTACTTATTACTCAATATAAAAGTGACTTTTGCGTGACTAGAACTAACAATATGCTGAGACAACTAACTTTTTACAGCAATAAGCTGGAGCAAACCAAACTCAGAAAGCTAAAACGTGACTGTAATGATTTTGAACTAGGCCATATCTTCTTATGGCCAAGGTTTAATGAAGCGGCAGCTTTGGGTGAAATAAATAATCAAAACAGTGCAGCACCTCATGGCACGAACAGCACGATTAGTAGAACTGAACCAAATCATGAAACATCCAATAGTGCTGCTTCGACACTATCACAGTTTGATGGGGATATTACACCAACTATCTCCTCCCTACCCTGCAATCAACAGGGTTTGAATCTAAACTTGACAATTGGAGGAGCCAGACCTAAAGAAATAACACCTCAGACAAGTAATATGTATAAAGCGACCCATGCTTTAAACTCCCCGCTTCCATACAAACATCGAGCGCAAACGCGCTCAACAAGCAAGGGGAGAAGATGTAACAGAAAGAAGAAATTCTAAATACCTTATTCATCAATATGTCTTCTAGATTCTTGACTGACATTGACTGTTCTGTACTTAATAAGGGACTTTCATTCATCCCCTCCCGAGGGAGTGAGTTATCAGATACCTTGATTTCACTTCGTAAATTTACGAGAAAAGTAGCCTTGAAACTACTTTTTAAAGACACAACTACTGCAACACATGAGTACAATGTTGCTGAGTTAAAAAGGAAGAGCTCTTATGTACCACCCCTACCGAGCTTTGTGAACTGTTTTCAAAGAGCCTGTGAACATGATTTTTATTTATATTTTGGTGAAAAGCGGCATAAGAAGTTATTCGTGAATTTGAATGCAGCCCAGAAACAAAGTCTAGATACCCTTTGCAAAGACAGCAGCTTGACATTTAGACCTGCCGATAAAGGGGGGGGGGGTGTTGTAATAATGGACTCTGCTTTTTATAATGACATGATGAAAGACATGCTTAATGATGATGTTGCTTATTCTTTAATATGTAAATCAGAAGTTGGCTCAATTATTAGTAATGTCCATGACATGTTATACGACCTTTTAATGACTAGAAGTATCAACAAGTCCCTATATGAATATCTTGACATTGAAGCACCCTTGATACCCATAATAAAGGGGTTGCCAAAGATACATAAAGGGGTCCATCCACCACCCTTGCGGCCGATAGTATCTGGCAAATTATGGGTAACGGAGAATGCTTCTAAATATGTACAATCAAAGATTGGTCCTCTAGTAGAGATGATACCTACTATTCTGAAAAATACATACAAACTGCTAGATGATTTAAAAGAGAAATCATTACTTGGTAGGGTAACATCTGACACTCTTATGGTCACATTAGATATTAAGAGTTTGTTTACGAGTATACCGAATGAATTCGGTATTGAGGCTGTCAGGAAACATCTTAATGAATGTAGTAGTATTAGTAATGATGAGCAGTTTGTTATTTGTACTCTGCTCGACTTAATATTAAACAACAATATCTTTATGTATCGGGATAACATATATAGGCAGGCATGGGGGGTTGCCATGGGCACCCCCTGTGCAAATGCCTATGCGAATCTAGCAGTATATGAATGGGAGAGGACACATGTTTTTAATGAAGAGAATTTCATTAATAATGCCATCTATTATAGGAGATTTGTAGATGATATCATACTTTTTTGGAATGGTACCTACGACTCCTTACATGATTTTATAGAATATATGGGAAACACCACCTCCTTTTTGAGCTTTACATATGAGGCTTCTCTGGTCAGCATTAATTACCTTGATATCACCATAGCTAAAAACGATATGAATGGGTTTTCTACATCCTTATATAGGAAACCCTGTTGGAAAAATGGAATATTACATTATCAAAGTATGCATCCCAGGCATATCTTTCCAAATGTAGTTAAAAATCAAATGGAGAGGGTTATTAGACTCTGTAATACCGATAGTGAGAAAGAACGCCTTTTAGATTTCCAGGGACAATGCTTTATGAAAAGAGGCTATCCAACTCAATTAATCATGAATCATGGAAATGATAGTCTGATTGCCTCTAAAAGAGGAGTCATGAATAGACCCTCAAATAGACATTATTCCAGATTCCAGAAAAATATATTACATTATGACATCAAGTACACCAATGATGTCAAACATATTAAAGAAATCGTAGTTAAGAATTGGAAATTGTTAAGTATGAGTAAGGAAATAGTGAACATAGTAGGTAACTATCCCAGATTCAGATATAGTAATTGTTTCAACTTAAAAAGGATTTTATGTAAAGAAAGAATTTCTTATGTACCTAAAGATTTAAGAACAAACTTTAGACAAGGAACATTTCCTTGCAATAAATGCTGCATCTGTAAATATATTACGAAAGAACAGAGATATATAAATAGGGAACTAGGTGTGAATATTACCCCCAATTTCTATGCCACATGTAACACCACCAATGTAATTTATTTAGCAACATGTGATTGTTGTGATGTATTTTACGTGGGCTTGACAACACGTAGATTTAAAGACAGGGTGTACAACCATATATACGATATACGGAAAATGAATGAAAACAATGTACTGGCCCGACATTGCCAGATGTTTCCAGCCCATGGTTTTAGATTTAGAGTCCTTCAGATTCTATACCCTAATAAAAGGGAAGGTGATACATTAGGTACATTAGAACTATATGAGTTGAGATGGATTTTAACACTTAGGGCACATTTAGAACCTGGCCTCAATACCTCACTCAACATTAGACCAGCTCTTCTGTGACCTTCTATTTCCCTATTTAAAACACATCATAGTTTGGATAAAGTTACCTAATTTTACAACTTTCGTGACGTTACTGAAAAATAGCTGCTCCCTGATGGATAGCTTTTACTATTGGGAAAGAGTTGTCTTTTCTTTTTTGTTTTTAGTGTGTTATTTAATACGTGACACTATTGATTAGGATAAATATATCCTTTTATATATATCGATAGTTTTATTGAAGAATAGTGTTTATAATATAGATAGAAATATATATTTCAATATGAATTTATTATTTTCATACTCTGCTTGTTATTCATTTTTTATTTATGAATGCCTTTTTGAGTTTTTTCCACTCCCCTCTCTTCCCCCTCTAACCCCCCCCTTCCCCCCCTCCCCTCCCTTCCCCTTCCTTTCCTTTTTTTCATAGAACATCTTATTATTTAAGAAATATCGACAGTGATTATTTTATAATAGAATTTAGGTTCTGATTTCAAACATTCTATATTAAGGTGGTTTTTACTGAGATAATATATGATTTTTTATATTCTTTGACTGAATTTACATTGTAAGATACATTAATACTATATGTACCTCAAGCATTGAGTTCAAGGTTGCTTGAGGTATACTTAATTGATTTTTTATATTGACTAATTAGAACTGTTTTCCCGCCATAAAGACTCATTAAGTAGGGCGTGGATATATGTATAAAAACAGAAGTTCTTTTATGAATTGTTGTAACCTGATGAAGCGCACTTTTTAGGTGCATGAAAGCGCTCGTTCTGTTTCATAATTAAAGATTTTTTACCATCGTGGTGGCTCCAGTAATTTGTTGGAATACCCTTAGCATAATTATCCATTTAGCCTCCACTTCTTCAGTCCTATCCCTGATATCATTATACCTATCATTTACATACACCTTAGAAATTACCATGAACCTGAATTCATGATGTTGCCCTTTATCCAACACATGTTTGGACAATGCATTTATTCTAGAGCCTTTACCAATGTGGTAAATATGTTCCCTAATCCTCTCTCTCAACATCCGGTCCATTTTGCCTACATAAAAACTATTACAGATCAGGCACATAGCAAGATAGACAACATGAACAGTGTGACACGTGACATTCACCCTCACCTCAAAAATCTTGCCAGTATCTGGATGTTCAAAACATGTCCCTTCCTTGATGTATTGACATTGTGCACATTTACCACAGGGTCTAGTTCCATGGATAGTTCCCATTTCTACACGCCCCTTTTGTATACATAACCTCCTTTTTAAGTTATTTTTATTTTTAAACGTAAACTGAGGTACATCTCCTATTATTTCACTAATGACAGGATCTGTTAATAATATTTTCCAGTGTTCATTAAAGATATTAGTGTATCTCCTTATGTCCCTCGTGTATGGAACACATATACTTAATTTATTACCATTTCTATTCAGCCTACCCCCCCCTTCTGTACATTTTTTGAAAAATAGGGTTTAGCCCTAGAATGTTTCAAGTGTTTAACTTCTGTCACACTGTTCTCTATAATGTTCTTCTCATATCCCCTACTCATTAAATCATAACTAGTCATTAACAACTGTTGCTCAAAGTCCTCATTTTTAACATTTAATCTAGAAGCCCTAAAAATTGATTCTGGGCTACATTTTTGAAGACATATCTAGGATGCATACTATCCCTATATAACAGACTATTTACATGGCAATCTTTCCTATATAGTCTATTAGACAAAACTCCATCTACTTCTTTCACTACAAACACATCTAGAAAATTGATGCCCTTGTCAGGAAAATCTAAAGTGAATCTCAAAATACTTGTTGTATCATTAATATATTCCACAAATGCAATCAACTCAGTCTCAGTACCTCTCCATAACATGAAGAGGTCATCAACAAATCTTCTATAAAATGCTATCTGATTTTTATAGGGGCTATTGAACACATAGTCCAACTCCCAGGCTAACATAACCGCGTTGGCATAACTGTTAGAGCATGAGCTCCCTATAGCCACCCCATTTTTCTGATGATATTCTTTGCCATCAAACATAAATACATTATTCATCAAAACCACTGTCATTAAATCCTGTATCAAAGCAATCTCATCCTTACTATATAACCCACAGTTATTCATCAATTTCTTCAAAAATTCAACACCCATTGTGTTGGGAATAACCGTAAATAATGAAACCACATCAAGTGTCACCAAAATTAAATTACAACTAACAACTCCTCCAGCAGTACACTCATACAGATCATGCAAAAACTGTTCAGTATCCCGCAAAACAATACTATGCTCATCAATCATAGGTTTTAACTTCTTATCTAAATAAATTGAAATAGACTCAATGCACCATCCACTACCCGAGACTATTGGTCTCATGGGGGGGTCTAACTGAGTTCGTGTGTAATTTGGGGTGGGGTAATGGGGTGGCTATGGGGAGCTCATGCTCTAACAGTTATGCCAACGCAGTTATGTTAGCCTGGGAGTTGGACTATGTGTTCAATAGCCCCTATACAAATGCAGTATTTTTTATGGACTGAGCTTTCTACTTTTTTGTCTGTGGAGGTACTTGGTGTTTACTGGGCATTTATTCTCTACTTTATTGACCTTTATTTGCTGCATTAACCTTACATTATTAATTGTAACTTATTCTTGTATTACATTTGTTTTGTTTTACGTTTTCTGTTCTCTGGAGTTTTAAGAGGTCTTGGCTAGGGTCAGTTAGAAAAGTTAGCAAATACTTCCTTTGCAAACAGTGAATAACATCAACTAATTGGTGGGAGGAGCTGAGAAATAGCATTCCACATTTAGCTATACATATCTCTACTTAGTTGGAGTACTTGTCTGGCTTGCTTGCTGTACTCTGCCTGAATATTGTTCATCTCTGTCTGCATTTTATTTTTCCCACCCACCCACACAGCTATTGTTGTATTCTTAAACTAGTTGGCTTTTGAGCTGGCAGCCACTACTATAAATCTGATTTTGGACACTTCTCCTAGTCCCATCTCATCAACTCATTCTACTGAATACAGAGAGATCATTTGGGAAGGCCCACCCCCTTAGTTTCTTACCTTGAATTATCTTCTGTTTCCTCCCTTCCCACTTAACTTAAAATATTGTACTTATTCAGCCACTTTACTGTATTTGTGTTTCTTCTTACTTTATTACTTTATTTTGCTTTTGCTGCTTGTCCTTAAAAGTGTTCAATTGCATTATTTCTGCTGCATTTAGTGCTGCTTATTGGAAGTCTGATTCAATTGTAACTGCTATTCTAAGCCTGTTAGTTTTGATTTAAGCATTTGGGATTCAGGCCAGTTGTTTTACATTAAGAAGATTTGTGGTCTACACTCTTGTGGTAGGAGAGGTAGCTTACATCCTTCTAATGTTGGTGTCTGTTATTCTAAAACTGTCTTAGTTCTGGTTTAAACTCTTGTGCTTCAGGCCAGTTATTTTACATTAAGTATGTTTGTGGTCTACACTCTTGTGGAGGCGAGAGTAGCCTCTGCCCTTCTGAGTTGGGAGTTGCTGGTTGAAGGCTTATTTTGCTTGCTTATTTGAACTGTTTTTTTTTTCTGAAATTGTTGCACTTTGCTGTAGCATAGACTAGATTCAGACCTGCTGAATATAGTTATGTTTGCATAACTTCAGCACTAAACCAGGCCATCTTTAGTTGGAAAGGGTTCCCCTGCACCCTAGTGGCAGGAGTGTGCAGTAAGAACTCATTTTATTGAAAGTTGCTGGAACAAGGATCAGTTTGAAGCTTTTTTATTTTTTAATTTGTTTAAATCAATTTGCTCTTGCTTGCCACATAAGCACTGTGTTTGTGGAGGTTTGAGCTTGTTCAAACAAAGCTCCACAGAGTTTGATGACCAGCTACTGTTTGCTGTATTTATCTGATCAATGCTAGCCATCTGCTGGTCATTGCAAAACTTAAGTAGATTTCTTTCACTGTGTATTGCAATTTTGAACTGCATTTTTACTATATCACTGCTTATTTGAACTGTTTTTCTCTGAAGTTGTTACACTTTGTTTGCTGTACCATAGACTAGATTCCTTCCTAACCCAATTCAAGTGCAACCTGGACAATTGGATGGGGACAGGAAATTCATCCTTGATTTGACACCTATGTCTCTAATGGACACAGGCAGCTGTAAGTGCTTCATTTCCCAGGCCCTAGCTTGTAAATGTTTCATCTTCCAAGCTGCTGCTTACACTTATCAAGGGTATCAGAACCTGTCAGAGATATGGGATGCATTGCTAGGCTTAAAAAGGCCCTTGTGGTCGTTAGTCTAGTAAACACCTATGAACCTATGATCCTGCTGAATCTAGTTCGGTTTGTATAACATGAATACTAAACAAGGTCACCTTTTGTTGTAGAGGGCTCACCTGCACCCTAGTGGCAGGAAGGTACAGTTAGAGCTCATCTGACTGAAGGTTGCTGGAACAGGGCTCAGTTTTGAGATTTGTATTTGTTTATTTATTTAAATCAGACTGCTCTCATTTGCTACAAGAGCACTGTGTTTGAGCATGTTTTTGCTTGTTTGTGCCTCTTGCACTGCCGAGCAGCACTGGATACTGTTGGCAGTTATAGGTGCAGACACTTCTGCCTGCAATGTTTCCTTTAGTACTCTGCTAGTGCTCCATCGGTGAGTTCTAGTGATTGTCCTTCAATGACAGGTGATACATTCAGTGAAGTTCTGGAGGTATCAACACAGATCCTACCCACTAGCCCGTCGTATTTTTTGTCCGCTTCTCCTGTCCTCTACTTTACCTGGTTCTTTCTGTCCACTCCCTGTTTTCTGATCACATCAACTTACCTAGCATTATGGACGGACAATTTCCCACAGTTTCAACAGCCATCCTGGTTGACATGGGCATCCTGAGGCAATGTGGCAATTGTCTTATGTACACTGAAGACCCACTTATTCTAGTCCACACAAATTCATTATGTGAGAGATGCATTTATATCAAGAACCTAGAATCCAGGGTCTCTCACTCATCAGTCAGTTCATCTGATAGTAAGCAGGTTTTCAGCCTGCACACATCACCTCCTGCACCTACCAAACCAATAACACATAAACGCACTTATGCGGACCTCCTTGCCAAAAGCTTACCTAAACATCAGAGACCTCCCAAACACAAACATACGCATGCTTCACATAATACATCCTCTGCATAACATACTACACATAATATATCACCAACCAGTGTCTCACCAGTCAAGCACCTAAGGCACAACACAAAACAAAATTTTAGTCATAGGTGGCTCAGTTGTGAGACACACAGATGTCCCTCTCACTAGGCTGAATAAGGAAAAACTCATGGTCATCTGTCTGTCAGGTGCCAGAATCCACCACATCACACACGCACTCAAGTCTCTCAACAACAGGTACTGTTATGACTGTCATAGTCCATGCTAGTGTGAATGACTTGAGATGTACCTCACTGGACTATATGAAGAAAGATATGACTGAGCTTTCTGATTATGTGTCTCAGGCAGGTATGTCCCTAGTCTTAAGCAGCATTTTACCTTCACCTAGTATGATACATCAATACAAACAAAGAGCGATTGACGTCAACAATTGGCTTAGTTTCTGGTGTCACTCAAAGGGGATCCAGTATCTGTCAGCCTGGGATAACATGGTCAACAGTCCTCGATGCTTGAGATGGTCTTCATCTGTCTCCCCTGGGATTTCAGTTACTGGCTAAGGGTCTTGCTATCCCCATAATGCCCTTTTTAGGCAAAATTTTCAACATAAAAATACCCTCTAAAAACAATCATAGGGTTATACTGCTAAACGCTAGGAGTTTAAGCCAGAAACTGCAATCACTGGAAGTAGTCCTCACCTTAGAAGATGCTGACATTTGTGCAGTCTCTGAGACCTGGTTTAAGGCTGCGGAGACCACTCCAGCTATACCAGGTTACATTTCCTTCTAAACATTCAGACCACAAACTGAAGGCATGAGAACTAAAGGAGGTGGTGTATAAATATTCATTAAAGATAACTATACCTCTAGATTGGTTAAACAGCACAATTCCCTTGAATTACTTCAGGTGCAATTAACTGTAGGTAAGACTCCTCTTCAGGTCACTGCCAGATATAACACCCCCTCCATGAATCAAGATATCCACTCAGCCTACTTGGATCTACTTGAGTCAATCAAGATGCAACCAAACATCCTAGTTTTGGGTGACCTTAATTGACTGGATAAATTATACATGTTCTAATTCACTTGTCCAAAAGTTCCTGGACTTTGTTAACTCCAATTTCCTGGACCAGCTGGTTGACACACCCACAAGGGGCTCAAACATCCTGGATCTGGTGCTCAACAACATGGGGGACTGCTGCACCCCCCCCCCCAGTGTGTGTGGCCATCCCCGGTGAGATATGATCACAAATCAGTCTCGCTAGAAGTAACTATAACACAGGACCCACCCCCCCCTTAGCAACAAGTAGGCTAAAAAACTTCTCCGAGGCCAATTACAACTCTTATGTGATGCCATAAATAGCTTTACAACCCTGGAACAGACACCTATGCTGAGTTATACAGCAATGCTTTATACAAGCATCTGTACAATTTTATTGACTTTGCTGTATTTGATAGAACCAAAGCAAGATCTTCAAGGAAAACCAAAACTGCCTGGTGGACACCTGCCATTAATAGGCTATACAATAGGAGAAAGAAATTGCTGTCTTAGAGTAGGATGGAAAGGTTTCAAAACTGGAAACACTCCGTCCTCAACTTAAATGAGCAAATATGACTCCAAATGAAGTCCTCTAAAACTAACTATGAATCCAAATTAGCTTCCCTAACTAATGATAAAAACAAAGCATTCTTTAGTTACATCCGTAACCTAAAAGTTAAGGCCCAGATTTGCACTGAAGTCATAGGTGGGAATTCAATAAAGCTTACACAATAATTTTTATTGTGCACATGTCACAGCATGATGTGCACACAGGTGCAGCAAGTTTTAAATTCAGTAAGTTCGGTGCAGCAGTGCTCAATCACGTGCACTCATGTACAAATACAGAAACTTTCGTGGAATGCAAATTTCAGCCTAAGTAGCTGAAATGTATGCTAATGAAGCAAATCAACAAGACTGAGTGGTCCAACAACCTATAATGAAACCATATAGACTCCGTCTATTTATTGGCAGTGTACTCATCAAATTTTTGAATACAGCAGTCTACATATAAACAAGGACAAGCAAAAGTCCTGAAATACTGACCAAACTGACCTTAACAGGTAACACACATATATTGTGGGCTAAGTACACACTGTGGATGCTAGAAAATCATTCTCCCAAGAAAAGTTCACTATAAATCCCATGACATAAATACACTTTTGGTCCCCTACCCCCAAATGAAAAATATACTTGTATGTAATGCAGGCTGCTAAAATGTTCAAAACACATGAGACAGAGTATTGTAATGTACTGTAACCATTATGCAGTATGTATCACATATTTAGGCAAAGTAATACCATGCCCTGTGTTTACAACATTGTGATCCTATGCAGTTTCCCTGCTTACACAGCTACTAACCATGTAGATTCCATGTTGTCAGCATGGTCATTATAAAAATGAGGCCAAAACGCAGTACATTTGTTGAATCACAAGAAAGAGTAGCCCTGAAGGAATGTTCACATTGTGTAGGCACCTACAGAGTGTTTTGTTTCCAATGGATGTCAACAGTGAGTTATGACATCAGGGGAGTGTGTCAGCTTTCCTTTTTTTTCTTAACATCTTTATGAGTTGGTGCACTTAGTGCACCCATGGGAAAAGGAGCAATAAAGGTTAGTTTTATTGTGCTTGTTATGTTACTATTCCTGTGGCAGCATGACTATGTGTAGGGCTATAGTCTCGATGGTCCTGGGCTTAAGTATAGGAGGTCTAAGTTTTTCTTCACGTTTTATGTTCCATGTTTGTGCTATATCAGGAAAACAGATATAAAAATATGAATTTTGCTTATGCTTACCTTATTTATGGGATGGTGCATGGAGCTGCATGAAGGTGTGCATAGCACACTAATGAGCACTCAGCAGGTGTGTTAAATTCATGCTAATTACAGCCTAAGCAGGTGAATTGCATCTTAATTAGCCAAGCCCAAACAGTGGACCTATTCAACAAATGTATAAAGTGTCCATGTAGCCTACAGGCTTATTTTCCCTTAATACGTCAATACCATTGGAGTAGAGACTTGAAAATGTTAACTGAGATAATGCTAGGGGTGGCTGCAGCTATTCTACACCTGTATGTGCTAGAGGCTGAAGCCAGTGCTGCTGGTGCTGCTGACAATAGGCCTAGGCCAAGAAGGAGAAGAGTGTTCTGGCCCAGGGTAATTTTCCAGGTATTACCTGAGCTGGACATTGTACAGTGCTATATGGTGGACAGTGACACATTACAAGAACTCTGTGAGCTCTGCCGCCCTCAACTCAGAGCCAGAATAAACTGAGAGGAACCCATCCCAGTGGAAACTAAGGTGTGTGTAGCCTTTGGAATATTAGCTACAGGTATTTTTCAAAGACCAACTGGGGACATGATGGGTGTGCCACAGGCATCAGCATCCAGGATCTTGCACTAGTTCATGTATGCTATGCTCGATGCTGTGCTCTTACATGCTAGTGAGCACATATATTTCCCCCTTCTGCTAAGGAAAGGGCCAGCAATATGCAGCAATTCTATCATGTAGTACAGTACCCTGAAGTACTGGGTGCCATAGATTGCACTCACATACACATCAAGGCACCACCTGGTGAGCAGGGTAGAATCTACATTAACTGCAAGGGATACCACTCCATCAGCTGCCAAGTTTTGTGCAATGCCCAGGGGATTATCCTGAATGTGTGTGCTGGCAACCCTGGTAGTTATCATGACTCTCACATCTGGCACACATCACAGTTGTACCACATGTTTGCTGGGGGACATCCCACAGGGCCATTTACTAGGAGATGCTGGCTGCACCCTGGAACCATGGATGATGACACTCATCAGAAGTGCATGCACAACCATGAAAGAATGCCATAATGAGGCACATGCTCAAACTAGAAACATCCTGAAACACGTGTTTGGACTGCTTAAGTCATAGTTCTGGTGCCTAGATATATCAAGTGGAGCCCTGTAGTATAATCCATGCACTTGTACATAGATATTCACAGTATGTGCTATGCTCCACAATCTGATCCTGGGGAAACAACTGCATCAGGATCAGCAAGATGAAGGGCCACACATCTCCCCACCAATGCCTAGGTCAGCACAGCCACAGTCGGAGGAGGGTTCTGAGTAGGAGCCACCAGCTTCTGTCCCTGTAGGCAGAAGTAGGTGTGCTCAGAATGCCCTTGCTTTGGCTAAGAGATGATGCATTGCACATTCATTAGCCATCTAGGGACCTAATATCTTTTTCCTTCTCACATACATATATTAAAATTGATGCCAGTCAACTCACACAACCTTTACCTAATCATGTATTGTCTGTGTACTGGTTGCATCAGGCAGATTCAGCCCTGAACTAAAGGTCTGTCGACTGCAGCATTTGCAAGGTAAATCCTGAACCTAGAATGTATGTATTCTTAAAGATTATTATGACATATCCTTGTATTTCTTAACTTGGTACAGTAAGTTAGTAAATAGTGGTGGATTTGTAATCAGTAGGCCTCGGGTATAAAGCATTCACACAGTCATATCTCTGCAGAATACTGGTAAATCATTCAAGAGAGAAGTTAGAAGGTGAGGCTACACATTGCAGTTTCTGACTTCAAACTTGTTTGTGTCATAACAGTAAGTGCACTTTCTTACCCCACTCCCCAAAAGGGAAGTGTACCCTTGTACCTGACATAAGAGTAACTCAGCTATGCTACCCCTAAACCCACAGTATATGTCTGTTTATGCCACTGTTAATATCCTTTGACATTTTAAGGACAATTATATAGAATTATTTACACATTGCATGTGTTAGGTAACTGATATGTCACCAACAAACACAAACATGTAAGACAGAGAGATGTATATTTGTAACCATGATTATGACAGGTTGTGTGACTACTAATTGCTCTATGTCCAAATATAATACAGAGAATTACTTGTACAATATACAGTCCATGGTTTGATAGTGTACATTCCTATGCAGTTGGTTGTGTGATGAATGACCCCAGTTCTGTGCTGGCAAGCTGCCTCTGTGATAAAGACTAAGGCAGCCATCCTGTTTGTTGAATCTGTATTAGTGTGAGGGTTCTAATCCCAACATAAGTATAAATTTTGAATGTGTACTATCAATTGGTAGTGTGCTTTTACAGACTTTGCTTATCTGTCTCATACTTTTAATATTTATCCTCTTTGTCTTGTTTTAATTCAACATTTGCACAATGCTCCATGTCTAGGAAACATTTTTAAGAAGGCTTATCTAGTTTGCGCAAAGCACAGCATTGCAGAAACACGAAAAAAAAGATAAGATATATGTCATATTGCAAAAATAAAAAGCAGATACAGTCAATTATTTCTCTCAGTCTTTGGGAAATCCTGGCCTGGAGAAGAGACAGGAGTGTTCTATAATATCAGGTATATATTACATAATAGTAAGTCTCAGATGTTAGCAATGCAGCACGTGTTTGCACACTGCTCACTTATGTGCAAACAAGCAAAGATGCAAACGCACATGCGTGGGCACTTAGTTAACCATAGTGCAAATCTAATGCTTCTCATATTTTAGATATATATATATATATATATATATATATATATATATATATATATATATATATATATATATATATATATATATATATATATATATATATATATATATACATATACATATATATATATATATATATGTATATATATATATATATATATATATATATATGCATGATATGTTATTATTGCTCTACATTTCTCAGTCCCTTTGTCTGACCTAAAACTACATGTGGAAACATTGCAAACTGAGGCCACAATATAACTATATGTACATATATTTACAATCTATCCATTTGTTTCCCCACCACCAACCACACCGACAATCAGTACAACCCTGGGTTCTCCTTAATTTTTCAACACATATATCAACCACAGTACAAAGTGTAACATATAATGTTGTGTGCTCTCTCCTCGAAAGGGCCATTTGGTGGTGCTCACAGGCTTGTTCTGCCAAACTCTAGCAGCCAAATATGCTCAGTAAGGGTATTTGTGTTATTACACAGCTAGGCGTCTAAACAGTATACTTCTGTTAGGCTACTAGGCTCAGAAGACACTAAGAAGTGAGGTGGCTATGCAAACCTCCCAAACTGTTGTTCCCCACATGACTTGCTGATGTCATCTACTATAAGTTCACCTGCGGTCTTAGATACATCAGACTTGTTATATGGTGCTTGCATTAAGTACTGCATTCTATAGTCTGTGCACTTAGGTAGGGATTTGGTTCTTAGTGCAGTAGACTGTGTGTGTCTGTGTGAATGTGTGTGTGTGTGTGTGTGTGTGTGTGTGTGTGTGTGTGTGTGTGTGTGTGTGTGTGTGTGTGTGTATGTGTGTGTGTGTGTGTGTGTGTGTGTGTGTGTGTGTGTGTGTGTGTGTGTGTGTGTCCATAAAGAAGAGTGGAAGTGTGTTTCCCTGACTTCTCCAATGGCATGGTTTTGCAGTGCTTTGATGCTACAGTCAGCTGTTCAAGGACCATCAATGTAGACTGACATATACAAGACATGCTGGAGAGACAGCTACTTATCCCATAGTTTGTCACACCTCTGGAATAGGCTTTAAAATCATGTCAAGCCAAGCACCTTCATGACACTGTTTCATCACAGCCTGGATGACATGATGTGAAACTGTTAATCTCTGCACTGCATTTTAAGCAGGCCTCCAATGTCCTCTTGTCCCCCACATGGCCTGCTGATGTCATCTACTATAAGATCATCTGCAGTCCTGTTACAGTCAGACTTGTGCTGTGGTATGCACATTAAGTAATATGTTATGTAGTCTGTGTACCTAAATAGGTAGGGATTCTATTTTAATGAAGTCAACTGTGTGTATTTGTGTGTGTGTGTCCATAAAGAGGGGAAGTGTGTATCCTAACTGACTTCTCCAATGGCATGGTTTTGCAGTGCTTTGATGCTTTCACAAACATCCATTTCAAGCAGGTCTCCAACCTTTGTCCCCCACATGGCCTGCTGATGTCATCTACTATAAGGCTGCCTGCAGTCCTGTTAAAATCAGACTTGTGCTGTGACATGTGCATTAAGTACTGTGTTCTGTAGCCTGTGTACGTAGATAGGTAGAGGTTCTATTCTCAATGCAGTCAACTCTGGGGGGGAGGTAGTGTGCATGTCTGAGCTGTTAATGGACATCATGCAGAGTGTTTTACAGCAGCCTATGGAACACTGTTTGATGCACATTTATCATACCATTGTTTTTAGCCACTGTTATGAAGTGAAAGCCCTGCAGTATGCCCAGCTGCTGCTTTTACTTATGTAAGAAAAAGTATAGTTCATTTTTTTGTGTTGCTATGATTAATTTTGGAAAATATTGTGCTGCATTTGACTCTGTTGCCTATATAATGTTATGAACAAGCAAATTGTCAATTACTGCTTTTATTCTGTTTCATTTGTGTTGCCAACACTGTACATTGGATTCACACTGGATGAGTCCAGTTCAGTTCAAGTATTGACAAGTAAACATCATGACAAATGATTTCTGAGAAAACATCACTGTACCCTTGTGCCTGTTGTGTACACTAGGACTATATATTTGAAGGTAACTGTTTCTGGTCTCATTTCAAGCTTTAAATTATCCCCCACCCAGCCCCAAGCATACCACAACACATGTCTTCAACATCACCTCCAACCTCCCTCTACAAAGAGCAAGTAATCACTGCTCTCTCCAAGACTAGGAACACAGCCTCCATGGGACCAGATTGTATTCTGGCATGCATTCATAATGTTCTTAACCAGCAAAGTACTGCACTAGGCACCCTATTCAATCCCAGTCTGAGTAATGCCTTTATCTACACAGATTTGAATGGAGCAACTCATTTTCCCCTACGCTAGGGTGGATCAGCAGCATACACATGTACTTATAGTCCCTTAAGTTTCACAAGCCTCAACTGTAAGACAATGAAATTGATTTTCATGGATGTCAGATACAAAGACAGAGTTGACATCCAAATACTACATCTGTTCCAGCATGATTTTTCTCAAGGGAAGGTTGTGCACGCTAAAACTGTTGTTATTCAATAATCTGACCACAGATATAGCATATGTGCACAGCATTGACTTTGTCTATCTTGACTTGGCCAAGGTCTTCCACACAATCAAACATTTGTGCATCAGTGAGAAGTGAAGCCAGATGAGTATCAACCTCTGTGTTGTCCAGTGGGTTGCAAACTGGCTCACAGACATACAACACTCATTCAAAGTGGAAGAGTTAACCTCTAGCAGCAGAACCATCACCCATGGGTTACCACAAGTGTCACTGCTGTGTCCATTCATGTTCACCATGTACTTCTCAGAAGTGAAGACCAAAACACAATGTCTCTGTATAGGCAAGTTTGTGGTTGAAGGAGATTTAGGTACTATCATTGTATCCCCTAACAATGTGAGTGCTGTTCAAAAGGGGCTTACACAGACTAATGACTGATGACAACTCTGTGCTGCTAAATGACCTTTATATAAATGTATCATCATTTCCTTTGGTATTAACAATATTTCAGTTTATTATGACATAATGCTGAATACCCTAATGACCAATTCTGTATTGATAGACCTGGGAATGCAAGTAGACTGCAACATGTGCCTACTGTGGAAAGGAAGGTTTTCTACATATTGCATCAGATTAATTAGCAAAGCCATTGCAGCAGTATCAAATTAAGTTCTAAATACCCTATAGTCACCTTTCCACAGGCCTACCCCTGAATATAATGCTGCCTTTGCTATGTAATGTAACAGACACCTGCAGAAATTTGACAGACTTCAGAGATTTACAAGTAATATAAATCAGGGTTTCAAACTTGTGTCTAATAAGGACGGACTGATGTAGCTGTCACTGTACTCAGTATGATATAGACTGCTTTGAGGTGACTTATGTATGCCTTACAGTGCTATCTCTGACCCAATTGTGATGGAAATGTCAGCCCTACATATGTCATTTGGGACTACAGTCAGCTGTTCAAGGGCTATCAATCTAGACTGACATATATAGGACATGCTGGTGATACAGATACATCTCCCATAGGTTGCCACACCTCTGGAATAGGCTTTAAAACCATGTCAAGCTGAGCACCACCATGACACTGTTTCATCACAGCCTGGATGACATGATGTGAAACAGTTTATCTCTGCAATGCATTGCCTCTGCTTCTGACCTGGACATGGATAGTCCTTGCTAGACAATCTTGCACATACATGATATCTGACATTGACCTTTATATTATGATTTAATAGGCTAGGCTTCTATAACCATCAGGTTAGTAGCCTAGTAACATGCTATGTACCTATGAATCTATGGTGATGTACATGCCAGAAATACTGTTATACTGTATTACTGTTTGGATGAGAGTTGACTACAGTGCATACTTAAAATCCTGATATCTGAATCTGATGTTGTGACTTCTGATGTGCATCATAACTCTGTAATAAAAATAATTACAGGGAAAATTTCAAATTGTATGATACAAATTTCAGTTGTTTACAACCCTAACAAGAGCATCCACTGTAAAGTAGTGACATGATGATGGTAGCATCTGTATAACTGGCCAAGTACAATATAATTGACAGATGCAATCATTAGTTCAACACCACACATGCAGATGTAATCATTATTTTTGTGAATAATCACCATTTGCATCAGACACAAAGCTTTACTAACCCAGAGTCCAAAAGATAGAAAACAGAGATATGGCAGAGTTATCATCACTTGCAGAGGGTGTTGTGTGGGGGTGCAGGAGCCCAAGGCTGACACAAAAGTTGTGTAAGTGTTAGTGAGTAAGAAAGTGAAGCAGGAAATATGGTTTTGTGTGTGTCTGTAGGTGCCCTCAATGTAATATTGGTGTGTGAGTGTTGCATGCACACAGCCAAGCTCAGTGCTAGCTCTACATGTCTGTATGTTGGACAGATGTGAGCCATGCATGGTAGAGTTGACAGTTCATCGTTGTCAACCCCAACCATTTGAACTGGGTCTGCCAGGAGTTGTGCTGGCACCTCCATGCCCAAGGTCAGATGCAGGGCTACTACCTGCAGGTGAGTGACATCTGTTGGCTGTGCTCCCTTCACGGGAACTCCCAGGACCATGACCCCATGGCCTGCCACATCTGGGTGTGGACAGCACACTCCCTGATGGAGCAGTGGAAGTTCTGGCCATGTTGGCTCACAGCAGATGTAATTCCTGACCTATTCCCATGAGGTTGATGCACCCCTCTCAGCAGACGTTCCATCACAGACAATGTGTGTTCCATGACAGATACTAGGCACTCAATCCCAGGCACATCTCACTCCTTGTTATTCATCTGATCCATGGAATCAACAACATGGTGGAGACAGTCATGTATGTCAGACTGTGCCACATCTACAACCCTGAGCATTTGTCTGGAGTGCCTTTCTGAACATACCTGTGTCTCCATGACAGCCCTAAACATATGTTGGATTACATGTGAATAGACACCTGCACTAGGTGGAGGAGAGACAGCGGGCATCCTCCCAGCACTTCTATCAAGCCTCCTGCATGTCACCGCCACCTCACCAACGGTTTGTCTACAACCAGAGTCAACAGGCTCTGAAGCAGCAGTAGCTACACTTCCCTGGTCAATGTTCTCGTCCTCCACCTGTCCAATATCTGTGACCTCAGTGGACTAGGGATGTGTAGGTGTACTGGTTGTGTAGTGGGAAAATGAGGGGGGGGGGGTCATTGAGTGTCAACTTTGGTGTCAGATTCAGCCTCTGCAACCACCAGCCATACCTCACTTTGGCCATAATGATCGTCAGAGTCTGATGATACAGTGACATCAGGTGGTGCAGGGGACACAGAACCACTTCCATGATCACCTGTGAATAAAGGAAGAAACACAGGAATACATTAATACCTGCAATATATGCTAAACAATTTATGCTACTGTCACTATTACAGACAGTCATACCTCTCAACCTCTTAGAGCAATAAATCTGGACAAAGCCATGAATAATGGGTGGACAAAGGCCCAAGAATAGGGACAGTTTTGAAATATTGCTCTTATACACTTAGAAAGTTGATAGAATACCAGGTTTTGCTTTAGCATGACAGTTGTGAAGGGCATGAAGTCTGAAACTCTGATCTCTGTCATTACTTCATGTCTTCAATCATTAATGACTTTTCAATAATTTGCCAGAAAACCACTATTATATTAACTATGGGCCAGAAATATGAGTAAAAAATCTGGACCTTCAGCAAAAATCTGTACAGTTGCAGGTACGCAGACAGTACTGCAATACATACAGAAAGCCTGAGAGGAGACATTATCAGATATCTTGAAATGTATCTACAGTGATGACATAAATGTATTAGGCTTAGCATCTGCAGGAGCCCTATGTCTTTGAATTCCTGATGGTCCTGAAATGAGTAAAGGAATAGATAATGCCAACAGTACCACATTTAACAGTATAATGGGAGCAATACCTTTACCCATCTATATCTGCAGTAACTCAAATGTGAACAAGAATGTGGCTGACAACTTCAAAATAAGCTTAAAACTATAGATATCTTAAATTACCCCACCTAAAAACCAACTTGACACACACATATAAACTACTGACGCTATTTCAGAATGCCACAATATTATTATGATAATCTAACAAAGCATACCTGGAGCTTCCCTCTGTGGCAGTGAGAGAGGACCCGCAGTCTGGACAGCAGTACTGCATGATGCTGATGTAAGACCTATATGATGAGGTCATTCTTCACCTGAGTAGATGGGGGCTTATGTCAAACAGACATTTTGTGTCCTGAAAGACAAAAAATGATAACACATAAAAGACTCACATAAGTACAAATAAACTGTTTATGGATAAAGCAGTAAAGGAAGACTGTCAGAATTCCACACTTGATAGACTTTAAAGATTCAACAGGGGTCAAAAACTAATGGGGGAAGATACAAAACAAGGAGAGTAACAAGAGAAACATATCCTTGTTTGGGCCATAACAGATATTCAGCTATGTTCACCCATCCAAAAAAAAAAAAAAAAAACAGCCCATTCTAGTTTGTAAAAAAGACAAGAAAAAAAAACTGTTGCAAAACACAAAAATGCCAAGCAGGAACAGAAGGATGAACCACTCCACAGTAAATAAATGCACCTATTCAGGCCAAATTCAATAAAACCAATACTGTTTATGAAAGAATAAAACAATAAATGATAGCTTTTCGTCTGACCACTTCAGAACTTATGAAAGCGCTTATCATTTGTTTTATTCTTTTCAGTAAACTCCTGTATTGGTTTTATTGAATTTGACCTGAATAGGTGCATTTATTTACTGTGGAATGGTTCATCCTTCTGTTCCTGCTTGCCATTGTAGTTTGTGCATAGCAGGAACTCATATTTGTCCTCCTCACCACCCAAAAAATAATAGGCTAAGAACCAATTGTGCTAACCAAACAACTGTGAAATGCTAAAAGTGCTATCAAAGGACCCTTCCATGAAACATGTGTACATAGGTATCACACAGCATTATAATTTCAACCTACTCTACATCCTCTGTACCTCTAAAATGGCTTGAAAAGCAAGGCCAAACCATGGTTATGGTTCTAAAAATGGATACAGATTTACTTCAGTTTCCAGCATATGAATTATGTAGGTAACAAACTGGATGCATACCTGCTGGAGTGCAATACTCTACTGTAGAGATGCACTGTTCAAAAGAAATGTGTCACTGAGTTAAACAATGCAATAACTCTCATCCACATCAGTATGCCTAGCTACATATTTGCCGTTTTATAATGGAGTACATTAGTAATGGATTGCATCTTAGTCTGTGTTTCAAGAGATGCTAATTATAGCCTAAGCAGCTGAATTGCATGCTACTCAACCAGTCTTGTGGAGCTAGTCAACAAGCTATAAAGCATCCATGTAGACTTAGGTTCACAGGTTCATAGGTAGGTACTAGGCTATCGGCCAAAGGGCCTACATAAGCCTAGCCAGCAAGGTACCATGGCTTACGCCACCCAAGAAAGTTAGTAACTTCATGCTGTTTTTTCATGCGGATTGGGAAAATAATGGAGTACAGACACAAAGTAGTCACAGACAGATTGTTAGTAGGTGCTGCTTTTTTAATACATTTGTCTATGCTACAAGCTGAAGCCAATGCTGCTGCTGCTGCCAATAGACATAGACAGAGAAGATGAAGACTTTGCAGGCCAAGGACACAGTACAGGAACTGTGCAACCTCTGGCATACTTGATTCAGAGCCAGAGCCAAATGGAGGGAACCCATCACAGTGGAAAATGAGGTAGGTGTTGAACGTAGAATCTTAGCCACAGGTACTTTATACAGACTACCAGGTGACATGCTTGGTGTGTCACAGACAGCAGCATGCAGGATCTTCCAAACATTCCTGAATGCTATGCTATAACATGACAGACAGCACATATATTTTAGCATTAGTTCTGGGGAGAGGGTCACAAGAATGCTACAATTGTGCTATCTATTGCACTACCCTGAAGTTATGTGTACTGTACATCGCAGTCATGTACACATGAAAACAACACCTATAAACCAAAGAGAACAATAGCCTGCTGACGACTGTCATCAGTATAATTGTAACACACATATATACAATATATGCACATGTCCATAACTGCCTGATGCAATCGGTAATATACTGCGCATCTGTTATGAGCTTGGTTGTCTCAACAGTGTAAAAGTTATTTGTTAAGAGTTAGTACTGTTAAAAGTAAAGGTAGATGAATCATACCTCTCAGCTGTTCAGATTTTTGCAGAATGTTCAGATTTGTATTTCATATTTTTTGGTATGTTTCTGATAAAATATGTGATTTTCTGAGAAATAACTTGGATTATCTGAAGACTGAACTCACTAAATAATGACATACATTTGATTTCAGACTTCAAATCATTCCTAAAAATATATGTTTCAAGAAACCCTGTTACTGTAAACTTACTAAGTTAATAGCAGTAATATTTAAAATATATTGCTATCTTTGGGCCTTTCTTAGGGTTTGTCAGAGTTTATCCAGATTTCTTGCACTGGAGAGGTATGAGCAGAATGCAGTCATATAACTGTATACATGTGTATTGTATGTCACATATGAACTTAGACATTTTCTCCTTTTTTTTCTCTCACTCCAACCATTTTCTTCTTCTTTTTTATTTTTGGTTGTTTTTACTTAATTTTTGTGTTGCTATATATAAATTTGTATTTGTTTGTTACCTATTTTTTATTTGTCATTTTTAATTGTGCTTGTTTTTTTTTTTTAATAATTATTGATAATATTTGTTTTTCTTTGTTATCATTTTTTTAATTACTTACATTTTTCTGGTTAAGTTTTATTTTATTATTGTATTTTAATGTTTTATTTTATTACTACAGCACAGCAGGGTAGGCTGGTTCCCAGTGATCCACCTACATTCACTCCACCTGCTACAGCACCAAGTCCCAACACTTCTGGGGTGCAGCCTGGCCATACCCCCTCCCTGCTGCCCCTGCCCTTCCTGGACCCACAGGTAATTCTGCTCCAGAGGATAGGCCTCTGGTTCCCTCTGGGATTAGAGGCAGAGGAGGTGATTCAGCCTGACACTTAACATCTGCAACCACAGGAGAAGTTAAATGATTGTCTCCTAGATTAGTACTCATTTTGAGGTTCACGTTGTTAAATGCAGTACAACAGAGCTTACTGGGTTTGTGCCAGGCATAATTACATTAATAGAATTTATCTGATGTCTATTTTATATGTCTGGGTCCTATCTGCTACTCGGGTGGTCCAATCATCTAGTTTGTGCACTGCCATTGTGCAAGCAAACCAGCTGAGCATAGGCAAACCCATTCATGCTAAGAGCAGCACTGCGCAAACAGTGGCCCAAAAATTAAGAGAAAAAAGTAAGTAGTAACAGGCAGAAACAGAAATCAGTGTAGGACATACACAGTACAATATGTTAGTACACATGAAATATGCCTACATAGGTCTAGAATCCAAATCACCATTTACTGCACATTCATAGCACAGGATGGGTGCCTTAACCCTGTTTTTCATACAGCCACCTTTGTAGCAAGCAACAACACTCATTCAACACACAAAAAAATTAAAAAGAATGTACACTTATATTAAAACATTCCATGTTAGTTGCACATTTAGTGAGATGTTCATCTTTGAAAATACTGCACTAAGTGATTACACACCTTTAAATGTAATCTTACGTACAAATAAGCCAAAAGTTATAATATGAACACACCAGCTTTCCATGATAATAAAAAGCATGTTCAGAAACAATACAAACAACCTTCAGCCTTAAAACAATCAATTGGAACTTTTTTAAATAAACTTTTACTTTAATTTAAAAAATTGCCAATGAAATAACAAATAAAAAACTAAAAAAAAAAAAGAAAAACCAGAATGCAAAAAAAAAAACTAAACCCTTACAAACAATATGCAACACAAAAATTCAAATAATACAAAATACTACCCTTAAATAAATAAATATACCTTAATACTAATTATAACTAATAATTTTCTAAAATAAATGTTTTCCTTAACACTTATTAAATCCTTTTATATATATTATATACTAGTTAATATTTAAATATGTGGTATTGTTAAAATAAATATGATACACCAAACAATAAATTAAACTAGTATTAAAACTTAACTAATGTTATAATATTGAAAAAAAAATTGATGCAATACACATATTAAAACTGATATAATATATATAATGCAAAATATATATTAAAAAATATCTATAAAAAGGGGATATAAGACTGACTCCTAATATTGGATAATATATATTTTCTAAAGAAATATATTTATACTGTTGAATATCCTTCAACATTGAATTGTTGTATTTCCTCTCCTTCCATTTTTTAGTTATGTGTTTTTGTACAGCATTATGTTGATTGAACACACATTGCTGATTAATATTCTAATGTAATTGTGTGTAATATTTATAAATAAAGATTTTATCATTAAGTAATACTTTGCTGACTAGATAGGTGAATTATATAACAAACATAGTTAAAATTTATGAATACATTAACAAATTTACAATATATACATTATACATTATTTTTTAATATATACATATATTATTATTAATGTATTAATATTTATTAATATATATTAATAATGTATAATTACATTATATATTATTTATTTATTATATATATTATTTGTATTTATATCATATCATATATACATTGATATTATATATACAACATTGCATTAAGTATATAAGTCATAATCAAAGTGATATTGATTAGAATAACTGTTTATTACATCCATTATATATAGTTACATTTTTTTTATATATATTATTATTATTATTTTTAGTTATAATATTATTAGTATTAATTATTATTTTTACATTTAGTTATTATATTATTAGTTAGAATATTTTGTATTTTAACAATACCATTATATTTAAAGTAGTAAATATACAGTGTATCTATAAGGTTAGTATTAAGCCAATAGTTTTAATTATTGTCAGGTGTAAACATTTTTTAAAAACACCACATTCTTATATATATATCTTATATGTAATCATTTTTCAAATAAATATTACATTATGAATTTATTTATTCATTATTTGTATATTTAAGTGTATTAGGCGTGAGTTTATTAGGTTTTTTATGAATTTTTGATAATTTTTTGTTTTGTTTATTTTTTTATTTTTTGTTTTGCTTTGGCATTTAAAGTTCCTTCAGATTAAATTGGCGTAAAGTTTATTTAAAACATTAAAACTTGATTGACATTTGAGTTTAAAAAAACCAGAAAATGTATTATTATAGGTTTTTTAAAACATGGCAACTTTGATAATTAAAATGTATTTTTTTTGATAAAATACATGTTTCAGTGGTTCAATTAATATTGTGTTTCCTCAATTCCTCAAGAAGATAGCACAGTATACTCTATTTTTTTGAGCAGTTTTTTTCCATAGCGTTTTTAGTTCTACAGTGATTACACACACTGTTATGATTCTTGCTTGCAAATATACAGCACTGTCTTACCTTTCTGTGTTCCTTGGTCATTCAGCAGTTATCTGACCAGTACTGTGGGACATACAGTAAACCATTCTATATCACTGCACTTGTGAAAGGATATTAACTGGGAATAATATGCTATGCAGTTGGTAAATAAGGAAAGCCAGGTTGGATGTCACAAACAAGCACTGACTGTTCTTTTGGTGGTGGGGGATCAAAGGTGTGCTCCTGCTATGGCACTAACAAGACTGTGTTGATCTAGTTACGCTGCCTGTTTGGCATCCTGTCTGTTGTCTGATTTAGGCAGGGTTGAGAAGTCAGAAACTGCAAAGTGTATCCTTACTGTCAAATATTTCTCTGTAATGCTTTCCCAGTGCAAAAGTATGGTGAAGTAGGAGGATGGTTTTAGGCTCCTAGGTGGTGAGTCAGTGTGCTGTGGCTTGTCTTCAAGGCAATGCATGCACATATTCAGCATATTCTTCTGCTATTTTGTCACAAGCAGTAAAGGAGAGATGGCATCTGAAGCATCATGTTAAGCTGGGGGTTGTCATAATGGTTAAGGTGTTTATCTTATAAGCACCAGGTACAAGAATTGATTCTCATTTTTGAAGGAAACAGCTTTCTATCTTTGGAATAACAGAAGAACACACAGACATCAGACACTGCAGCCATCGGCACAGTGAGGTGACATTGATAGCAGTCCAGTGGGTGAGAACTCGATTCTCACTGCCACCAATCTGATGTCCATAAATTCGTGAATTACCCACCCATGGTGTTCACCCTCCTCTTGTGTCCTTCACCAACCCTGTCTCTTGTCTCGTATGTCTTGTCTGTCAGCAAAGGCTTCCTCACCTTCCCAACTTGCCTGCCCCAGACATGCTTACATCTCTTCTCCAACATTCCTCTCTCTCCATAAAAAAAGGGCACCTATCCCAAAAAAAATATATATCTATTGTCCCATACATAGCTCTCCAGTTCACACATCTCTACTTGACACACTTAATTTGGTCCAGTTAGCTTCACAACCCAATTATTTTGTCACCCTTCTCTCTGGAGGGGACAGCCCAAATTTAGCTAAGATTTACATGTACATGTGATCAGTTGTTACTGTTGAAGAAATGGATAGGTATGGTTCTTTCCTATACCATTCCTGCATATTCTTGCCTTCCTTTCACTTTGTTTTTCCCTCTGCTTGCCAGAGTTTTCACCACTTTCCTATCTCCCCCATTTCATTTCTTTAAGGAATGTGTGCACAAAGGGGAAATTATGCCTGTTAAATTTGGTGAACTTCTTTGAGACAGTCACCATATCCGTAGATGAGGGCAAATCTCTGCATACGGCCTACCTAGCCTTAGCCAAGGCCTTTGAGACAATCCCCCCACTTATGCATCATTGATAAACTCACCCAGCTGGGTATCAACCCATATATTTTCAGGTGGGTTGCAAACTGGCTCAGTGATAGAACTCATACAGTCAAAATAGGGGACTCTACCTCCTCCAGCAGACCTGTAACCTGTGGTGTTCCACAGTGATCTGTTCTGGGACCCCTACTGTTCAGAATCTACTTCTCTGAAGTACAGGCTAAAACTAAAGGACTGTGACTGGCAATGTTTGCTGATGACTGCAAACTGGGAGCAATCATTGAAAACCCCAGCAATGTCAGCATCCTGCAAGAAGGTCTTACGCAAACTAATGATGGTGCCAAAGTCATGGTCTTAAACTTAATGGAAAAAAAATAATTATCATCCCCTTTGGCAAGGGTGATGTTCCTGCAAACTGCTACATCAACAGCAATACCCTAAGCACACAGTCAGTGGTGAGAGATCTGGGCACACAGGTCGACAGCAACCTTAACTTCGATCACCATGTCTCCACAGTGGTAAGAAGGGCATTTTATATTGTTCATCTCATAAGTAAGTGCATTGCCTCCATAAAAAAAGAGGTTATAACCCCCTGTACTCTTCCCTCATCAGGTCAATAATAGAGTACAATGCTCTCTTTGGTATGTTCCTTTTAAAACACCTACAGCAATTGGAGAGGCCACAAAGGTTCCTTACAATGAAAATTCAGGGTATTCAAGATTTGTCTTATGTGGACAGACTGAAATCATTGTCACTTCACAATGCGTCATACAGACTGCTCAGAGGTGACCTGTGCCTTGCATATAGAGCAATCTCTGACCTAGCTTTAATGGAAATGTTGCACATTTGCAAGTCAAATGGCACATGGGTCACTCACTCAAAGAACCTTATCCTGGTATGTGACATCAACAGAGCTTGCTGGAGAGACAGATTTGTCTCACAGAGGTTGCCCCACCTTTGGAACAAGCTTCCTGTTTATGTTAAACAAAGCCCCTCATTGACACTATTTAAGCGTAATTTGGACAATTGGATGGGTAACTGGAAATTCACCCCGGGCGTTCCACCAGTGTCCGTATTGGACAGGGGTAATAGATGCTAATCTTATTGTCTACTTGAACCAGATACCCTTGTGATCATGGGTTGAACTTGGCTAGGCTTATAAGGGCCCTGAAGCCATTAGCCTAGTATCCTCCCATGATCCCATGATTAACATTCCCATAATCCTCCAGATAAGGTACTACAACCATTCATTCATATCATTCAAGACACCATTACTGATTTGATCTACCTTTTCTACTCTGTTTCTTCTACCTTTAAATTACCTTTTTCACCTTATTAAATCTACTTAAAGCTCTATAAAATCTGACACATTTCTAATCTCTTGTAAAAGATGTTGTTAGGGGATATTTTCATTAACAAGCATAAAATGTTTACTGTTGCACGTAAGCAAAATATTAATTTCAACAAATTTTCTGTATAACTTAAAATACATATGATCATTCTACTTAAAACATAGATCTCTGGAAATTTAGTGTTACTAACAACATATAACATATATAACCATGCCAAAAGAATCTCATAAATCAGTCCCTCTTACCACTATAAAAAACAGTCATCCATGTGCCACACAAAACTCTTTACATATTTCTTATAACGAGGCTCTAAAAATAAAGCTAATTCCTGTTTATAAACTATATGGCAACATCCATGTGAAAAGACTAAGTGAGGATGTTATTTGTTACATCTACCTTCAAAATAAAACATAGAGTGGGTACACATGAATGTAAGCACTCATGTAAAAAGTTATAAGGATGTCAGTTTCCAAAAATGTAATATTGTCTAAATACTCCTTGTATTGTTTAATATCCTGTATATCATGTGAAAGATAAGAACATATACAAGGTTTAACAATATTATCTAAATAAACAAATATATATTTGGTAAAATAATCATTCTTAGAAACTACTGATTAAAATGGGTCTAGAATGACTTCTGGCAAGTTTTGCTTGTTGGTGTGTAATTTTAATATTTGCATTTTTGCATAATTCTGTATTACTCCATTAAACAAATGAGTTCCCAATTAAATATTCTTTACATTTTGGTATATGACATTGAAAGTAATCGTGTTTAGTTAGTGTTATTTATGTGGTTATCTGTCTGAAAATCAGAAAATTCTGAATGGACAAAACCCATTTTCCTTGGAGGCCTGGGGAAAAAAGCTATTCACTCACCTATAATTTAATACAGATCATACACTATGCTAGTATGGAATATAATTCACATCTTCTTCTTCTGGCTTTTCCCAGTTAGGGGCCGCCACAGCAGATCATCATCTGCTCATGATTGGCAGTGGAGTTTTACAGTGTTCAGTTGCCAGCCCAGCGCCCAAACTTCCACAGAAGGTGCACACACACGCCTAGGGCCAATTGAGTGTGTTCAATCCACCTACAACATGTCTTTGGGATGTGGGAGGAAACCGGAGCACCCAGAGGAAACCTACATGACCACAGGGAGGAAATACACACTCTGCACAGAAGGCACCCCAGCTGAAGATCAAACCAGAAAACCTCTTGCTGTGAGGCAGCAACGCTAACCGCTGCACCACCATGACCACCCCATGGAATATAATTCACATAATATCAGGAAAAAGTTATTTAAATAAAACAGACTTTGTTAATCTGACCAATAATGTTGCAACTGAAACACAAGAACATTCAGGCTCAATGTCAACATGGCTTTTTGAGTAAAGTATATTTTACAGCAGACAACACAATCACAGAAGAAACTACCTAACTGCAAGTACTTGATACACTTTCCTAAATGAGAACACTCAAGGAATCTTACATGCATTTTGGGGAAGACAGTTCTATGGTTGTGGAGCAGACATAACAAAGCATTACAACATACTTTAAACTTGGCTGAATAGATGATAGTACAAGGTTTTGGGGTCTGAAATGATACACTTGGATATATCATTTAATTAAAGGAATAATAGCAAGATGCTTATTGTACTGAAACAAGATGCACTAGACAAGTTTTATTTGAAGCATATTTAAGTATTGTGGAAAATTCTACCATTTGTAAAGCAGTTAATAGGTGACAACTTTGAGATTTTGAAGTGTTTCATGATTCAAACTTAGGTATTCCATTACAGCATTTTTATGAGTGAAAAGCTAATAAGGCTGTAATTTTAGGATAGATGATAAAACATGTAAGGTTAGGAAGAAGAAGTGATTTATAAAGACAAATTTCGGGTCTATATTACATATTTGAACTTTCTAAACTTTGAATCCCATATGTTCGACAACATATGATCAAAGTTTAAAAGTTCAAATATATAAAAAAAAAAAAAAACTTACCTTAACAGTGCAGGAAGGGGGGCAAGCACCCCTGCATCCCCCACACCCCCCTACTTAAATTTACCAACTCCGAGATCTCACTTCAGTGCAGAAAAGGGAAATTCTCCCATTCTGCACTGAACGGCGCTGTTACTTTTAACCTTTGAACTCTTGAAATGTCGATCATATGGTGCCGACCATATGATATTTGACATTTCAAGCATTTGGAGTTCTAATAGGAACCCCAAATTTCAGCCATTTCATTTAAAGGTATTTTATTTCTGAAATATAATTGAAATATTCAATTGACTTTCAGAGTAGCTGTAGTAAAATGCATATTACTTTTTAGCTGCTGTTCAAGTCCTAATTTCAGTAGGTCAAAGTCAGAAACAGCTTCCAGCAAAGAGTTTTCCTTGGAAAAAAAATTTAGATAGAAATTTAGAGATACATTATTGAATATTGAAGAAAAACACACAGCCTTAATTTTTTGGACATATTCACAAAGATATTGATTGAAATATATTAAGTTCACATGATAAGCCACCATTATGCAACAGAACAATAATGTACAGTTTTCGCAGTATAAAAAGTAATGCTTTCCTGAGTGGAATGATTGTCGATTAGAGTAACTGGGTAAGCGATACCAAAAAAAAAAAAAAAAAACTGTAAGCCTGTTTCTTTCCTTTCCTGTATAAAGAAGTTATGTACCTACCATAATGTTCCATGTTAGTTGTCTTCATCTCACCTTCTTTTTTGCTTGTTGGGATCGGAGCCGATCCTCGGCTCCGTCTCGGCCATCTTCTATAGCTCGAGAGCTGTTTACTGGCTCAAGGCTACTCCTTATCCCATGATACCTAGCGATAGCTACCCAGATCTCGTTTGTAATAGCTAACCCCATACATAGCTAGAGAATCAACCTGTCCAAACAAACAGGTTGAGCAAACATGTAATACTCTCTAAGTCAGTAGAGGAGACAAACCAGGGAAAAACTCAGCCAGTGAAACCAGAACTCCTCTCGGTCCAATAGGACAGGGGGACGGAGGGTGGAACGCAAGAAAGAAGGTGAGATGAAGACAACTAACATGGAACATTATGGTAGGTACATAACTTCTTTATGTTAAGTTGTCTATCTCGCCTTCATTTCTTGCTTGTTGGGACAGCGTCCCTAGCACCTATGATCCTGGGTGGCTCATTGGAACAGACTCTTCAGAACAGTGGAACCAAAGTTAACTCTACTTCTGGAGACCATATCTAACTTGTAATGAGAAACAAAAGTATGAGGATTTGCCCAGGTGGCAGCGGCACAGATAGAGTCCATGGGAAACCTAGCCTGGAAGGCTACAGAGTTGGCCAAAGCCCTAGTAGAATGACCTTTCAGTTTGATAGACAACTCTTTGTTTCTTAGTTGATAGATGAAGGTAATAATGTGAGACAACCACCTGGACAGAGTCACTTTGGAAACTGGAAGACCCTGTTTGCTCCTAGCATAGGAAAGGAAAAGTTGGTCCAACTTTCTTATATCCTTCGTTCTATGCAGGTAAAAACACAGTTGTCTATGAACATCCAATTGGTGTAGTTTGTATTCTGCCTTGGTGTGGTTAGGGAAAAACACAGGGAGGTCTATAGATTGGTTTAGGTTATTCTCTGAGCAGGCTTTTGGAAGGAAAGAGGGATTAGTTCTCAGAGCAACCCTGTCCTTATGAAAAACTAAGTACGGAGGATGAACACTCAGTGCCTGAAGTTCCGAGACACATCTGGCTGACGTAACAGCTACCAGAAAGAGAGTTTTCCAAGATAGGAACTTAATGGAGCAGGATGCAGCCGGTTCAAAATGGGTGCATAATCAAGGAAGCTAGTACCAAATTAAGGTCCCAAGGAGGAGGGGGATCTCTTACTGGGGGCCTAAGGAGAACAGTGCCTCTGAGAAAGGCTTTACACAGCTTATGAGACATAATATTTAGATTAGAAAACCCCACATGAAAATTAGAGATGGCCGCTAGTTGAACCCTTATTGTGGCAGAAGCGGACCCGAAATGAAAAAGCTCTGTTAGGAACTCCAAGATTTCGTGCACTGGGGCTGAAAAGGGATCTATGTTCCTAGCCTCTGCCCAACAAGAGAAACGTTTCCATTTGCTAGCATAAGTCTTCCTAGTGGCGGATTTGTGAGAGGAGACAATAATCTCACGCATGGCTGGGGAAATGCTGGGAAGCCTGGCTAAGGTTAGAAATGGATCAACCAAGCTGTGAGCTGGAGTGTTTGGAGGGATTGATGCAGCTCTCCTGATTGATGAATCAGTAGGTCTGGAATAGAGTCCAGGGCTGCTCGATGAGGTAATGGTGCAGGAACAGAAACAATATCTGTCGAGGCCAGCAGAGGGCAATGAGGATCATTTTGCAACCCAACGGAATAGCTTTCTGTATGAGTTTGGGTATAAGAGGGAATGGAAGGAAGGCATAAAGAAGTCCCTGAGGCCAATCGTGGACTAGAGCGTCTCTGAGAGAGTGACCAGGAAGCGGTAAAAGGGAGAAGTAGTTGCTGCATTTGGTGTTGAAGGGTGTGGCAAACAGATTGCAGCAAGGCTGTCCCCATTTGTGAAAGATCAGATCCGCAACTACCTGATTCAGAGACCACTCATGAGGCATGAGAATAGATTTGCTGAGCCTGTCCGCTATGACGTTGGACTTCCCCGGGATGTGCGTCGCAATCAGAAATCATTGGGAGGAAATCGCCCACTGCCAGAGTCTGAGTGCTTCTCGACATAGGGGGTAGGATTGGGTTCCGCCCTGCTTGTTGATGTACCACACCACTGACATGTTGTCCATTTGAATTGCAATGGTCCCAGAAGGGAGAGAGTCCTGAAGGGCTTGCAACGCTAGGAGCACGGCTCTCATTTCCAAGACATTTATGTGCAGATGGTACTCGTGAGGCTGCCAAGTGCCTTGGACTGTCCTGCCCTGATAATGCCCCCCCATGCTATCAGTGAGGCATCCATGGTCACTGTGGCAACTGGAGGGGACTGAATGAAGTGTCTGCCCTGAGTCACTAGAGGGGAGACCATCCACCAGGAAAGGTGTCTTTTGCATGCTTCTATACTCATGATCATATGAGACATGGGGAGCTGTTGGAAGGACCACTGTGTGAATAGAAGCCACTGAAGGATTCTCATGTGAAAATGGGCCAGAGGTATCAGAAGAATTGCCGCTGCCATAGAGCCTAGGGTTTGAAGAACATACCTGACTTGTACCCTTTTGCACTGCATGAGGAATTGAACCTGCTGGCGAATTGTGGACACCCTCTCCGAAGGTAGCTTTGCGTACATGCTCCTTGTGTCTAAGTCTGCTTCTATATAAGTAATAGATTGACAGGGCAACAAGGCAGATTTTTTGAAATTTATAGTAATGCCTAGCTGAGAGCAAATTGAAATTGTGTAGTCCCTGGCTTGAAGAAGTTGATGCCTGGTAGTAGCAGTGAGGAGCCAGTCGTCTAGATATGGAAACACCTGGAATCCTTGACGCCTCAGGTGAGCCGTGACCACTGCCATACATTTGGTGAACACCCTGAGGGCTGTGGTGAGACCAAAGGGCAGAGCTCTGAACTGATAATGACTGGCTCCCAGCCAGAAGCGAAGGTACCTCCTGGAGCATCTGTCCATCTTGATATGATAGTATGCATCCTGCAGATCTGTGGAGCACATTCAATTGCCCTGACCCAGAAAAGGTAGAATGGACTGTAGTGTGACCATCCGAAACTTTGTTCTTTGAACAGACTTGTTCAGTCTACTGAGATCCAAAATAGGTCTCCAGTCCCCTGTCTTTTTTGGTACCAAAAAGAGCCTTGAGTAAGTTCCAGATTCATATTGGTCTGCTGGGACTTCCTGGATGACTCTTTTTTCTAGCAGTTTTGAAACTTCTATAACTGCTTGGTCCCTCAGATTGGGTGGAACATCTGGGGGGACTTGTGTGATGGTAAAGGGGGTTGAAAGAATGGGATTCTGTAACCTCTGGATATGATTGAATGCACCCATTTGTCTTGCGTTAGGTTTAGCCAAGCCTTTAGGTACATTGAAAGTCTTCCCCCGACTGCCTCCAGAGGCGGACAGTCGGGCAACACTTCAGGGATGTTGGAAGGCCTTGACAGAGAAAGATTCTCTGCTGCCCTGATTCTGCGGATCCCCTCTGCCACGAGGGCGGCGTCTGTTGTTATTATTATTTCCTCCTCTGCCCCTGGAGGAAAAATCACCACGTGTGTCAGGCAAAGCTCCCTGGGATTTGCAAAACCACATTTTCCCACTCTTCTGACCCTTGGGGTATGGTCTGGAAGGAGTGGAAAAACGGACTCCCACAGCAGAGAGAGTCTTGCCTTCCTGCTCACACCTAGTTAGAGTGTCTTTCACCTGTGGTCCAAAAATAAAGGAACCATCAAAGGGAGTGTTGGTGAATAATGCTCTAAAGGGTTCCATAAAGTTACACAGCCGCATCCATGCATGTCTCCAAAGTGCCACACCTGTGCCCGCTGCTCTACTCGCACCATCGGCTGCATAGGAAATGAGACTTATGGAGGAGTTGACTACTGAGTTAAGGGTTGCCAGCTGAGAAGCCACTTTAGCCTGAGCCCCTTCAGCTGATGGATCCTGAAGGGTATCTCCAAGCTCTTTCAGGAGATCCCTCTGAAGCCTGGTGAAATGGCATAAGTAGTTCAGTGACCTCATGGAGAAGGTCGCTGAAGCAAACATTCACTTCCCATATCTGTCCATGGTCATGGACTCCTTGTTAGGAGGATGGACAGAGGAAGAAGTTTCCGCTAACTCCTTTTTAGTGGCTGCTGCTACCACCATGGGATCCACGGGAACACCTTTAGCAAGGTACTGCCTGTCTGGGGGAGCAGTGATAAACTTGCTTGGCCTTCTTGGGGTTGGTTCCACTGTATCCGGGGATGACCAAGCCCTTCGAGCCACCACTGACATTAGTGGATCGAAGGGTGGAGAAACCCAGGAGGTGGAGGGTTGGGAACCGAACGCATCCAGGAATACGGATTCATCCTTGGTAGGGGCAAGGGTATTCCAGTTCCCCCTCTGTTTAAGCATTTCTAGGATGTCCGCAAAGGAAACATCTTCAGAGGGGGATCTCAGGGACCCTTCCGATTCATCCAAATCCATATCCGAAGTGACAGACTCAGGGGAGTCAATGTGCTTCCTCTTGCACTTCTTCTTCTGAGGGGGCTCCTCTGAATGATCAGGGGAGGCCTCGGAGGAAGAGGAAACACCTAATGGGGTGGTCTGGAGCACTGGTTCCCCAAGCTTGGGGTCTGGAGGAGGGAAAGAGGTTGACGCAGGCACAACGGTGGATGGAGCCAGTGGGGTCGAAGGTGGAGCTGACTGGGAGGCCAGCACACTCCTCATGACATCGAAGAGTCCCTGCCATCATGCTGAGAAGGCTCCAGCTCCGAAGAGACCAGAATCCTTCTCCGCACCGAGGGAGATGGCTCCGAGGCCATTGTAGGAGCCAAGCTCTCCTGTGCCGATGCTCCGAGAGGGAAAGCGGGGTCGGACAAGGGTCCGATGCCACTCGCCCCCTCAGAGCCGACAAGGGAGTCTCGGCACCCAGATCCCTTGATGGAAGGGATGATGGGATCAGAGCCGATGATGGATCTGAAGGAGAAATCATAATCAGAGCCGACGGTTCCACGACTCGAACCCCAATAAACTCTGGCTCCGAGCTCAATGGAGTCGGAGGAGGAAAATTGATAGAAATGGACGGAGCCGACACCTGATGAGGAGGGCTGGACAACATTTTGGCCAGTGCCTGCGACTTCAACAACCTACTGACCACTCTCTCCACGTCGTGGTCTGAGAGCCTAGAGCACCGAGAAGAATGCGAAGATCTATGACTATGGTCACTCTGCAAAAGGGGAGACAGAGGCGCCGAATGAATGGAGTCTAGCGAAGGGGACCTCGGCCTTTTTTGGGACCTTGATGGCTCCAAGGGTACTAGTGGTGCCAACAAGGAAGCAGTCTCCTCGGTTCCAATGATGGCTCCGAGCTGGGAGCCGATGATTTGGCCGGTTTAAGCGATTTCACTGGCTGAACCTTGGCCGGTGAATCCTGAGGCTTGAGAAGACCTCTGAAAATAAGTTTATTCTTGTGCTCCTGCAGAACTCTTGGGCTAAATGCATGGCAGATAGAACAAGAGTCCTGCAGGTGCACAGCATCTAGGCAATAGATGCAAGAAGTGTGCCCATCTGTCAGAGACATCTTCTGACAGCATGAGTCATACTTCTTGAATCCCAACACTTTGGATTCTTTAGACATACCCTGTCAAAAAAGAAATCTCAACTCCAAGTTACTTTGGCCAACAGGTCAACACATTAAGAAGTAAACACAGAACACTACCACAAAAAAACAATATAAGATAGATTTTTTTTTTTTTTTTTTTTAAGACTAGGGAGCCTCTAACTCAAACAGCTACCTAACCAAAGACTAAACACTACTACCGGGGGGAGGAGGGAGGGTAGAACTCTCTAATTTAAATGAGTTCTAAGGGGGGGAAACAACTACAATACACTAGCTAAATCTACTAGTTATCGCTATAATATATAACAACAATTACCCTAAAAAAAAGCCCTAATCTGACAAAAAAAGGTAGATTAATAAAGTTATACAAACCTGAGCCAGTAACCATGAACCTCGCAGCTGAAGCAGCAAATTAGATCTGAGTAGCTAGCGCTAGGCATCATGGGATAAGGGGTAGCCTCGAGCCTGTAAACAGCTCTCGAGCTATAGAAGATGGCTGAGTCGGAGCCGAGGATCGGCTCCGATACCAACAAGCAAGAAACGAAGGCGAGATAGACAACTTAACATCTAGTGTTCCAGATACAGATTTGCTTTATCCAAGACTGTATGTAAGATTCTGAGCCCTCCACCGAGCCTTTCTGTGTTGGAGGGAAGTCTTCTAGCTTATCAGTGGGAGTGGTAAGCACTAGGTAACCTGTCTACCACATAAGGAGTGGTTCTGGCCCAGAAATTGTAGTTACTGGCCGTTTGGGCAATCTTTTCCATCTCTCTCAACTTTCTGATTTGAAAGCCTGCATTTGCACTTGTTTCTGTCCTGTAACTCATCTAGTGCAGAAACAGATTCTTAGTTTTAGCACTTAAATTTGCTTATTCATGCTCAGCACTTGTTCAGAACTGGTAAGCACTAAATAAGCTACTAATTACTATAGCACTCAATCTTCCTCATTACCTAGAGGAAAACAGTTTTTGTACTTAATTTTCTCACTTGCTTAGAGAAAAACAGCTCTTGTACTTACTTTCCTCACTTATCTAGAGGAAAATAGTTTTTTATTCAGGCATGTCCAAGGGTCAGCTCACAGTGTTCTCTCCTGTCTATCTGATGAATCTGGGCATCTTGAGGCAATGTAGAAATTGCCTCAAAGGTTCATAGAGTAGCACTAGGCTAACTGCCCTTGCATGCCATTTTAAGCCTAGACAATTATCCCCTGTGAGATTCAAATGCTGTACCTTGTGTTTGTAAGGCAAACACCTTAACCATTAGGCCACCCTCCCAACCCTAATGTACACAGACAACCCTCCTACCACCCAACACTACAACCTGTGAGAAATGCACTTATCTAGCCAAACTGGAGGTAAAGCTCTCTCCAACCAAAACTGAACTTGACAGTCATGAGGAGAAGGTAAACATTTGCACCACACCACACTCATAACATAGTCTCACTAAATCTACACCACCAAAATCCACACATAGTAACAAAAAAACATTCACGGAGGCTCTCAATAATAATCTGTCTAAGCAACAGAGACCTCCAAAGCAGAAACCCAAGCAACCTCCATCACCCAACACAACCCAAATGACACATAGCCCACAGACTCAGTGCGCCACTCAACCACAGCCAATAAGGCAATACAGCGTACCCAACACACTATTCATAGTTGACTCTATAGTCAGGTACACTGATGTCCCACTCACCAGGCTAAACAAGGAGAAGGTTACTGTCAGCTGCCTGTCAGGTGCCAGGATCCACCACATAACCCATGCACTCAGGTCACTCCACAACAAGTACAGATATGACTCTGTCATTGTCCATGTTGGTGTGAAATTACCTGAGACGTACCTCCATGGACTACATGAAAAAAGACATGGAAGAGCTCTCCGATCTTGTAGCCCAGGCAGGTATGACCCTAGCCCTGAGTAGCATTCTGCCATCACCCCGAATGATACTGCAGTACAAGGACAAAATGATTGACTTCAACAGTTGGCTAAGCTTCTGGTGTCATTGTAAGGGGATCCAGTATCTGTCTGCTTAGGATGACATGGTCGACAGACCACGATGCTTTACCACAGATGGCCTGCACCTGTCGCCCCTGGGATTCTGGATACTGGCTAAGGCTCTTGCTACTCCTATAGTGCCTTTTTTAGGCAAGGTTCAAATAACAAATTCACCACCATAACAGGAACAGGCAAGCAAAAACTGAGGGTAATGCTACTCAATGCTAGAAGTCTAAATCTCAAAATGCACTCACTCGAGGCACTCCTTAAAATGGAGAACATCGATATCTGTGCAGTGACTGAGACCTGGTTCAAGGCTCCAGAGAGGACCCCTGCACTACCAGGCTATAACTCATACCACACTTTTCAGCCATGTAACCTGGACCTAAACACCAAAGGCGGAGGTGTGTCCATATTCATTAAGAATATCCAAACCTCCAGGCTAGTTGCTCAGCATAATGCATCCAAGGTTATCCAAGTGCAACTAATTCTGGGCAAAACTGCAATCCACATTGTAGCTTGCTACAGATCCCCCACCATGCCCCAGGATTCCCACTCCTCTTTTCTTGATGTACTGGAAAATATTAGGGTTCAACAAAACACCCTAATAATGGGCGACTTCAACTACCCCACCATTAACTGGAAAAACTACTCATGTACCAACTCCTTAGCTCAACACTTTCTGGAATTCATAAACTCCAATGCCCTGGATCAACTTATCCACACCCCCACCAGGGGCAACAATATCCTAGACCTAGTCATTATCAACATGAGTGACTGGTGTTCCACACCTGAAGTCAACTCCTCGTTGGTCCGATCCGACCGTAAGCTAATCACCCTTGATATCCACATTCCACCCCCACCCCCCCATTAAGGAAACCACAGTAAAACATTTCTCCAAAGCCAACTTCATGCCTCTTAAGACAAAAGTGGTGAACTTCATGACACCCATGCAGATGGACAATACAGTTACAACTGCTGAATCCTACACAAATGCACTCTATAAGCACTTACACAAGTGCATGGATCATGCTATCCCAAACAGAACCAAGAAGCTATCCTCCAAAAAAAGGAAGCCAATCTGGTGGTCCCCTGCTATAAACAAACTGTAGAGCAGAAGGAAGAAACTGTTGCAAAAGAGAGTAAAATCCCATGAGTGGAGGAGCTCCCTGGTCAGCCTCAGTAAGAAGCTGAGATTCCTTATAAGATCCTTCAAAGCTAGCTACGAAAACAAAATCAACACTAATTCTAAGGATAACCACAAAGCATTCTATAGCTATGTCAAGAATCTCGATGGCAACACCCAGATCTGCTCTGAGATACAGCACAAAGGCACGAAAATTACAGAACCAACTGATATTGCCAACATCCTGGCAGATAGGTTCAGTGCTAACTTTACCCTCCTCTCACCCCATAAAGGGCCCATATCTATACAGGAAGAATGCAGAGTCCCTGTAATCACACCTACGTAGGTAAAAGCTGCACACTCTAAAGCCAAAAAACACAGCATCCACGGGACTGGACAACATCCCAGGCTGCATTTTACACGAACTTCAGAATGAACTGGCTCCCCACTTAAGCACCATGTTCAATAATAGCCTTGCATCAGGCTTTGTGCCCACTGAATGGCACACAGCAACAGTTATCCCACTCCACAAAGGGGGAGCCACCACTGATCCCGGGAACTATCGATCTATTAGCCTGATGACCCTGGTCTGCAAGGCCATGGAACGTATCATCATGGAACTCATAAACAAAGACATTGGTAACCTCCAATCTCTGGATCCCACCCAGTTCGGGTTTGTGAAAGGCAGATCATGCCTCCTGAACCTGATCAACTTCTTTGAGGCAGTCACCAAAGCCATAGATGAGGGTAAGGTGGTTCACACAGCCTATCTTGACCTCGCCAAGGCTTTCAACACCATCCCCCATTCTGGAATTATAGCTAAACTCACTAAACTAGGTATAAATCCCTACATCATAAGATGGGGTGCCAACTGGCTCACTGATAGAACCTACACTGTAAAAGTTGCATACTCCAAATCTGACCTCAAAGC